>NW_028258330.1:32005000-32152500 GCF_053883595.1 Heterocephalus glaber | reverse complement strand
CATCTTATTGTTGCATAGGTTCTGGAAGTAGGTATTGATGATTCTCTGGATTTCTGCTGGGTCTGTTGTAATTTCACCCTTTTCATTCCTAATTGCATGGATTTGGGCCTTTTCTTTCCTTTTTCTGATGAGGTTGGGTAAGGGTTTATCAATTTTGTTGATTCTTTCAAAGAACCAACTCTTGGCTTCATTGATTTTTTTGTATCATCCTCTTAGTCTCCATTGCAGTGATTTCTCCTCTGATCTTTATAATTTCCTCCCTTGTATGAGCTTTGGGGTTGTCCTGCTCTTCCTTTTCTAGAAGCTTGAGGTTCAGCATCAGGTTGTTTAATTGGGCTCATTCTGTTGTCCTAATATGTGTATTCACTGCTATGAATTTCCCTCATAAGACTGCATTCACTGTGTCCCATAGATTCCGATATATTGTATTGTCATTGTCATTTATTTGAAGGAACTGTCTGATTTCTTCTTGAATTTCCTCTGTGACCCATTGGTTATTCAGAAGTGTGTTGTTCAATTTCCACGTGTTTATGAAATTTTTTGAGTTTCTTTGGATATGGATCGCCAATTTCATCGCACTATGGTCTGATAATATACAGGGGACAACTTCAATTCCTCTGCACTTACTTAAACATGTTCTATGTGTGAGTATGGGGTCTATTTTTGAGAATGGCCCATGTGCAGCTGAGAAGAATGTGTATTCTGATTTTGTGGGGTGGAACACTCTGTAAACATCTGTTAAGTTCATTTGTTCAAGAGTTTGATTGAGTTCTAGTATTTCATTACTTATTTTTAATCTAGTTGATCTATCTATTTGTGACAGAGGGGTGTTGAGGTCCCCCACTACAATTGTATTAGTGCATATATGACTTTTCATGTCCGTTAGTATTTGTTTTATATAGTTGGGTGCACTAGTGTTTGGTGCATAGATATTTATGATTGTCATCTCTTCCTCTTGGATTGTTCTCTTTACAAGGATGTAATGTCCTTCTTTGTCTTTCTTAATCAGTGTTGGCTTGAAATCTACTTGATCTGCAAAGAGGATAGCTACTCCTGCTTTTTTTCATGTTCCTGTCACATGGAGTATTGTTTTTCACCCTTTAACTTTCAGTCTATGAGTTTCCTTTTGAATTAAGTGTGTTTCTTGTATGCAGCATATTGTTGGATTTTGCTTCTTGACCCATTCTGCCAGTCTATTTCTTTTGATTCATGAATTGAGACCATTAACATTGATGGTTATAACTGAAATGTATTGACTTGTCATTGCCATGACTTTTTCTTTTTGTTGGGTTCTCCCCCTTTCCATTTAATTTCTTGTCATGCCAGATGGGTTCATTCTGCTTTGCTCCCTGGGGTTGTGATCCTCAATGTCTGTTCCTAGGATATTGTGTAAAATTCTTTGGAGTTCTGGTTTGGTATTCACGAAGTTCCTAAGGTGCTCTTTGTCATGAAAGTATCTTATTTCTCCATCCATTTTGAAAGATAGTTTTGCAGGGCACATCAATCTGGGTTGGAGGCTGTTTTCTTTTAGGGCTTGGAATATGTCACTCCAAGCTCTTCTTGCCTTTGTGGTTTGTGTTGAGAAGTCTGCTGTGATTCTGATGGGCTTTCCTTTGTATGTGATTTGTTTCTTTTCTCTGACTGCTTGGAGAACTTTGTTCTTCTGTTGTGTTTCTGGAATCTTAACAATTATATGCCTATGTGTAGATTTTTTTGATCAAGGCTATTTGGAGTCCTATATGCTTCACTTATCTGTATGTCAAGCTCTTTTCCCCTGCTTGGGAAGTTTTCTGCCATTATTTCTGTGAAGAGATTTTTTACGTCATCTCTACTCTCTCCTGTTTCTTCATTGAGCCCAATCAGTCTTATGTTATTCTTCTTTGCATCGTCTAGCAGCTGCTGGATTGATTTCTCATGTTCCCTTATAATTTTGAAGCAATTTTTCTTTTCCTGGTGACTAATTACAATCTTATCTTCTACATCTGAAATTCTGTCCTCACATTGGCTCATTCTGCTGTGTAGACTTTCAGTGGAGTTTTTCATGTCCTGGAAGTCTATTTGCATCTGTTTTATGGATTCCATTTGTTTCTTATGTTGGGATTCCATCATGTTCCTCAGCTCCTCTCTAGATTTATTAATCATGTCTTGCACTAGGGGCATAATTTCTCCTGTTATCTGAGAAATTATTTCTGATTTCATTTTTTCCAGATCCCCTTTTGTTGCCAGTTCAGTGGGTCCAGGTGGTTGAGTATCAGAGTGTTCCATGTCATTTCCCTTTGGGGTTGCTGTAGGTGATCTGGAAGTCTGGTTTTGAGAATTATTTACGTGTTTTCTCATTTCAACTGTGGTGGAGGGCTGTTAGCACCTGTACGGATTACCTCCTCTGAGCTGGGAGAGGTGGGACAGGGGCTAGGAGCAACAGTAGGTATGGTGCCCCAAAAGCCCTTTTCTGTGGGCTGGGAGCAGTGGGAGGGATGGTGGCCGGGAAGCCCCTTCCTCTGGGCCAGGAGCAGCTGGGCAAAAGGTGGCCCAAAAGCCCTTTCCTCTGTGCTGGGAGCAGCGGGAGGGATGGTGACTGGGAAGCCCCTTCCTCTGGACCAGGAGCAGTGGGATGACAGCTCAGAAGCCCCTACCTCTGGGCCAGGTGCAGTGGGACTCAGTACCTTGGTCTGGTGGTCTGGTGTCCTCTGTGTCTTTGTAGTGTGGAACCAGGTGGCTGCCTGTCTGCAGTGGGGTGATTCGGCATCTTCTGCATGACTCGGGACCTCGGTAGGGCATGCACAGACCTGCCTGTCTGCAGCAGGCTGATTCAGCATGTTCTGTGCAACTCAGGATCTCGGTATGGCATGCACAGACCTACCTGTCTGCAGAGGGGTGATTCAGCATGTTCTGTGCAACTCAGGACCTTGGTAGGGCCTAGTTTGTCTAATCTTCCTGTGTCTTCTGGCCTCACTGCTAATCTTTCCTGATCCTTCTACCTATCTGTCCCTCCCTCCCCAACTCCTTCTAACTCCCCATCCCAAGGGGTAAAGTTACTATATTGAAGAGTTTATTCACTATAAATATATGTTGGGTTGATCCTCTATTTTGATTTAATTCACAGGGTTAAATGTGATAGATTAATAACTACCACAAATTGTCATTTTATGAGCTGTGCTTGATGCTATGGTGTTGCCGACTGGATCATTTGGGCTAGATGTTGTGATTGCCTTCCTGTTATATTGAAAATGAGACATCCTCAGAGTCATTAGAGTCTCAAAACCTAAAGACCAGCTATATCTGGAAGACACCTTTGAGAACCAATCATTCCACAAGGGTAATAAACACAAGCAACAAAGATATCCATAATAAGCAATTTTGAAATATCAACCCAGGAATTAAAGCATGAACAGTACCAAAAAGATTGAGAAGACATTTAAGCAAGTCACAAACTCAGACTTCCACCCAACAAAAAGCAAATCCTGAGGGAAATGAGATGGAAAAGTCTGATAATCAACCACCTGGACACCCGGAACTGATAGCACAATAAGTAACAAAGATGAACGAGGCTCTAGAAAAATTCAAAGCAGAAATAATCTCCCAGATAACTACAGAGATGGTGAGCAGAGTGAAAGACATGATTAGAGCCTCTAGAATAGAAAAAAATAGATGAGAACAGAAACATGCTCAAAGCTATGAATGCCCAGCATAAGAAAGAAATGGAAACCATGAAACAAATTCAAACAGACATTCAGGAGATTAAAAACTCCATTGAAGGCATGCAGAGCAGATTAAGAGAATCTGAAGATAGAATATCAGATATAGAAAACAGGATTACACTGAAGGACCATGGAAACAGAGATTTCTTAACAAGAGTAAGGGACCATGAGAAATCAATCCAGCAGCTGCTAGATGATGCAAAGAAGAATAACATAAGACTGATAGGAATCCACAAAAAAACAGGAGAAAGTACAATTAACATTTAAAAAATTGTTCACAGAAGTAATATTAGAAAACTTCCCATACAGAAGAGAAGATTTGGAAATACAGATAAGTGAGGTATATAGAACTCCAACTAGCCATGATCAAAAAAACTCTATACCTAGGCATATAATAGTCAAGATCCCAGAAATCCAACAGAAGAACAAAATCCTACAGGCTGTTAGAGAAATGAAACAAATCACCTACAAAGTAAAGCCCATCAGAATGATGGCAGACTTCTCAACACAAACCCTCAAATCAAGGAGAGACTGGAGTGAAGTATTTCAAGTCCTAAAAGAAAATAACTGCCCACCTAGACTGTTGTAACCTGCAAGCTTATCTTTCAAAATCAATGGGGAAATTAGATACTTCCATGACAAAGAACACCTGAGAAATTTCGTAAATACCACACCAGCACTCCAAACAATCCTAAGCAATATCCTAGAAAAAGACAATGAAGGTCACAACTTCATGAGGCCCAACAGAGGGAAACCACCAGGCAAGGTAAGAAACTAAAGGTAAAGGGGAAAAAAGAAGAAATAAAAAACCAAAAACAGTAAAACATCATGATAAGGATGAGTCAATATCTATCAATTATAACTCTCAATGATAATGGCCTTAATTCACCAATCAAAAGAAATAGACTGACAGAATGGATTAAGGAGCAAAATCCAGCAATATGCTGTATTCAGGAAATACACTTAACTCAAAAGAAATTCATAGCTGAAAATAAAAGGATGGGAAATAGTTCTGCATGTGACAGGAACCCAGAAAAAAGCAGGGGTAGCAATCCTATTTGCAAACCAAGTAGATTTCAAACCAAAACTAATCAAGAGAGACAAGGATGGTCACTACATCCTTGTGAAGGGAACAATTCAAGGGGAAGAGATGACAAGCCTAAATATGTATGTACTAAATAAAAATGCCCCCAACTATACAAAACAAATATTAATGGACATACAAAGCCAAATAACCTCTAATACAGTTGTAGTGGGGGAACTCAATACCCCACTATCACAAATTGACACATCATCTAGAAAAAAAAATTAACAATGAAATTCTAGAACTGAACCAAGCTATTGAAGAAATCAACTTGATAGATGTTTACAGAGTGTTCCAACCCACAAAATCAGAATACACACTCTTTTAGGCTGCACACAGGTCATTCTCCAAAATAGACCTCATGATAGCTCACAGAACATATTTAAGTAAATGCAAAGGAATTGAAGTTATCCCCTGTATATTGTCAGATCATAGTGCAACTAAACTGGAGATCAGTCGCACAAGGAACCACAAGAACTGCACAAACACATGGAAATTGAGTAACACCCTACTGAACAACCAATGTGTCACAGAGGAAATTAAAGAAGAAATTAGACAATTTCTACAAGTAAATGATAATGTCATTACAACATATAGGAATCAATGGGACACAATGAAAGCAGTTCTATGCAGGAAATTCATACCAGTGAATGCCCATATTAGGAAAACAGAGAACTCAGATAAATAACCTAATGCAGAACCTCAAGCTTCTAGACAAAGAAGAGCATAACAAACCCAAAGCTCATACAAGAGAGAAAATTATAAAGATCAGAGAGAAATCAATGTAGTAGAGACTAAGAGAACAATAAAAAAAATTAATGAATCAAAGAGTTGTTTTTTCAAAAGAATAAATAAAATCAATAAATCTTTAGCCAACTTTATCAAAAATGAAAGAAAAGGCTCAAATCCATGTGGTTAAGAACAAAAAAGGTGAAGTCACAAGAGACCCAGCAGAAATTGAGAGGATCATCAATACCTACTTTGAGAACCTGTACTCTAATAAAATGGAAAACACAGAAGAAATGGTCAGATTCCTAGATACATATGAATTGCCAAAGTTAAATGAAGAAGATATAGAAATTCTAACATCCCAATTACAATGAGTAAAATTGAAAATGTAATAAAAAATTACCAACAAAGAAAAGCCCAGGTCCTGATGGCTTCACTGCTGAATTCTACAAGACATTTAAAGAAGAACTATCGCCATTACTCTTTAAACTCATCAAGGAAATTGAAAGGGAAGCAAGGCTCCAAAACTCATTCCTGGAAGCAAGTGTTACTTTGATTCCAAAACCAAGGAAAGACCCAACCAAAAAAGAGAATTACAGACCAATCTCCCTAATGAACATAGATGCAAAAATCCTCAACAAAATACTGGCAAACAGAATACAGAGGGTCATTAAGAAGATCATACACCAAAAGTCGGCTTTATCCCAGGGATGCAAGGATGGTTTAACATTTGAGAATCAATAAACATAATACACTATATTAACAGAGTCAAGGACAAAAACCATACGATCATCTCAATAGATGCAGAAAAGGCATTTGGCAAAATCCAACACCCATTCATGATAAAAATGGTACAGAAAATTGGAATACAAGGTCTTTATCTCAACCTGATTCAGGCTATTGTGAAAAACCAACAGCCAACATCATACTAAATGGTAAAAAACAGAAAATTTTCATGCTAAAATCAGGAACAAGACAAGGATGCCCACTATCACCACTCTTGTTCAATATTGCTCTGGAAACAGCCACAGCAATTAGAAAAGAGAAAGAAATAAAAGGAATAAAGATTGGAAAGGAAGAAATTAAAGTGTCATTATTTGCTGGCTATATGATACTTTACATAGAAGACTCAAAAAACCCAGTCAAAAGTCTTCTAGACCTAATTGACAGATTCAGTAGAGTATATGCATACAAGGTCAACACTCAAAAATCAGTAGCCTTTTTACAGACAAATAGCAGACTCATTGAGAGAGAAATTAGGGGAAAAAATCCTTTTACGATAGCATCCCAAAAAAATGAAATATCTAGGAATCAACCTAACAAAGGAAGTGAAAGAACTCTCCACTGAAAACTACAGCATTCTGAAGAAGGAGATAGAGGAGGATATAAGAAAATGGAAAGACATCCCTTGTTCCTGGGTAGGAAGAGCCTATATAGTGAAAATGGCCATAATTCCAAAATTGCTACACAGATTTAATGCAATGCCAATTGAAATTCCAACAATATACTTATAGAATTAGAGAAAACAATCCAAAAATTAATTTGGATCCAGAATAGACCCAGAATAGGAAAAGCAATTCTAGGCAACAGAGATATGGCTGGAGGTATCACAAACCCCAACTTGAAACTATACTACAAGGCTACTGTGATTAAAAACAGCATGGTGCTGGCAAAGAAACAGACCTGAGGATCAGTGGAATAGATTAGAAGATGCAGAAACAACTCCAGGCACACTCAGCCACCTCATCTTTGACAAAGGAGCCAACCACCCTCATTTGAGGAAAGATAGCCTATTTAATAAATGGTGTTGGAAAAACTGGATTTCAACCTGCCAAACATTAAAACTAGATCCATATTTATCACCATGCACTAAACTGAGAATGAGGTAGATTAAAGATCTAAATATTAAGACAGAAACACTAAACTTGCTGGAAGATAAGTTAGGTAGAACTCTTAAAGTCATTGGCATAGGAAAAAGCTTTATGAACAAAACCTCAGCAGCATGGGAACTAGCAAAAATAATCAACATCTGGGATCTCATCTTATTAAAAAGGTTCTGCACTGCAAAAGAAACCACCAACAGAGCTAAGACACCACCTACAATGTGGGAAAACTTTTTAGCAGCTGTACCTCAGACAAAGGTCTACCATCTAGAATATATAAAGAATTGAAAAAATCAGACTCCCCAAATTCATAGACCCAATTCAAAAATGGGCATCTGAAATGAACAGACATTTCTCAGAAAAAGAAGTAAAAGCAGCAAATAAATATATGCAGAAATGTTCAACATCTCTGGTCATTTGAGAGGTGTAGATGAAAACAACACTGAGATTGCACCTCACCCCAGAAAGAATGTCTGGTATCAAGAAATCAACCAATAACAAATGCTGACAGGGGTGTGGAGAGAAAGGAACCATTCTCCATTGTTGGTGGGTGTGCAGACTGGTGCAACCACTGTGGAAATCAATATGGAGATACCTCAAAGAACTAGGGCTAGAGGTTCCATTTGACTCATCTATTCCTCTGCTGGGTTTCTTTGCCAAAGAATCAAAGAATCATACCACAGTGATATTTTTCCACCCATGTTTATAGCAGCACAGTTTGTAATAGCTAAAGCTTGGAAACAGCCCAAGTGCCCATCAACTGTAAACTGGATAAAGACGATATGGCTTCTTAATAAAACGGAGTCCTACTCAGCCATAAAGAATGACAAACTATAGAAATTTATAGCTAAATGGATGCATATTGAGGCCATACTCTTAAGTGAAATAAATAGGACACACATATGTAAATACTGAATAGTTTCTCTAGTGTGAGAAACTGAAAGTGTAAATAAGAATTAAAGTGATTAAAATGAATAATTGATAATTTGAAATAGGAAAAGGTACAAAGGTGTATGGGTGGTGGGAAGTGAAGGGGAAATGGAAGAAGAGAAATTAAAAATTATGAGAAAAGGAAAAAAATGGTAATGAAATCTATGTAAATAGGGAAAGGTGGAAGGGGTGAAATGCACACAGGTAATGGGGAAAAAATAAGAACTAATATACATCATGTACAGGTACAAACACCAATGATAAATGTAAATGTGTTATATACCTAAAATGTACCTTTAAAGAATTTTTTTAAAAGTAAAATAAACAACTCAATGATGCATTTCAAGGTCTTGGAAAAACAAAAACAAACTTTACCCAAATTGAGGAGAAAGAAAAAAAAAAACCATAGGAATAATAATTGAAATAGAGAATAAAATAAAAACACAAAAAATCTATAAAAATGATTGACTTCTTTGAAAAGTAGAAAGTGGTGAAATTTTAGTTAGAGGTGAAACAGAGAGAGAGAGAGAGAAGAAAGAGAAAACCTAAATAAGTAAAAGTTGAAGTGCAAAAGGAAATATAACTGATAACAGAGAAGTCAAAAGATAATTAGTAAACAATGAGAAAACCATTAATTTATCAAACCATAAAAGAGAAAATAAATTGATAAATTTCTGCACATATATCACAATAAAATTAAGCCAAGATGATATGGAAAATCTAAATAGACCAATAAGAATTAATGAGATTGAATCAATAATAAAATGTCTCCAAACAGTGATTCATTTCTATATTTTACCAAATAGTTAAAAAATTAACCTCAATGTTTCATACACTGTTCTATACAATTAAAATGTATGGAATGCTTCCAAATTCATTTTATGAGGTCAGCATTACCCTGCTGCCAGATGTAACAAGCAAACAACAAAAATAAGTCTATATAGACCAACAGCCCTGATGACCATAGATGAAAAATCCTCAATAAATTACTTACAAATCCAGGTCACCAAAAAATTTAAAAAATCATGTAACATGATCAAACAGGTAAGCAGGGATAGCTCACTATAAGAAAGCAATAACTTCTATCATATGTATTAAATATGCCTAAATATATTACTTTATAGATTTTAAGAAGATAAGAATACTTGAAATTATACTTAGCATATGCTGTAAATATTTTAATTTAATTAGAAACAACCTAGATATTTGACTTTTATCACACAATTTATTTAAAACTATCTTTCTCATTCTTATGCACCCAATTTATTTCTAATATTTATCCACAAAATCTGAGACACCAGCTAACACAAACCAATGTCTGAATGTAATTGTTTTGTAAAATAAAAAAATCTAAAAATTGCTATAGTTAACCTATGGAAAGGAATGTATATTGAATCTCACACACCTAAAATACAATCATGATTGACTAGCAACCCAAGCAAATATATGGTGAGAGTTTGGATGATATGTTCATTTTACTTTATCAACAAATGTACATTAAATTATTTGTTGAGAATTTGCCTTGTTATTATGCAGGTAGTTAGCCATTAGTGGGCCTGAGACATAATGAGAGTCCCTAACAGTGGTCCTGTCCAATACAATACTCAGTTCAGAATAAACCACAGACTCATCCAACATGAAAGGAGGGGCAAGCCACAACAGCTCATCAACATTCACCCAAGGAGGCTGTGTGGCTGTGAGGCAGGCAATTGGGGCTGGGCAAAGTCATCAAAACAACTAGGTGGAATGTGTCAAAGTCATAACAACCTAGAAAATGTGCAGAACACAAGATCCAAATGATTCTATTGCTCCTGAGCACTGTACACAAAGCCAACCCAAAAAGTGCTACTTTCAGCCCTTCATTTACACCTGCCAGGAAGCCTAGTGAACCTTTCTGCAGGGCAGTTTAAAGCTGGTGCCAGGCCAAGTGAGCTTTGGATAGAATGGCTGTCCTTATCTGCAAAGGAGAAAGCAGTCCAGGAATTTCAGACACCCATGGCCACTCTCTTTTATCCTAGGGGCTGCTATGAGTCTGGCACTGGCCTGCTCTCACTCTTCTCTACCTCCAGTAATTGTGCACCTTTGCTACCTTTCCTGTGTGTCTTGACAGATTCACACTCAGGACACCAAGGACCTGGAAAGGATCCTCCAGGGCCCAGCATACAGTGACTTTTCCTGGGACAGAGGGGCCTGTGCTGGAACCCAGCACAGATCTGGGCCCTCCCTTGGTGAAGGTGGAGTCTTCAAGTAACAGAAAAAATATGTATGATTTAATCATGCAGAACTAAAAACTGAATTCATACACAGGGGAGGGGATGAGTTCAGAAAGGCAAAAATAAAGCAGCTGTGGCTATCACCCCCACCATATTTACTCCAAATCTCACAATCTCACACACAGTTGCATTAATTCAGAATGCATTTTCAATTATATGGCTCAAATCATAGCATAATAAAACCACCTTCTTCTAACTTAAAGAAGCACAAATTTATTTAAGGTACACAGAAATGCTTCAGATTCCCAAGCAAAGCACAACAGAGCTCTCTAACAAACAGTTCAAGAAACTTGGACTGTGGAACTGGCTCATGAAAATCCCTAAATTGGTCTCAAGAGCTCCAAGTTGGTTCACAAGAAGCCCTGAAGACAGGGAGAAGAAGGACAAGACTAAGTCAGTGACATGCACCTGAGCTCTCCAAACCTGGGACCACAGGTTCCTAAAACACTGTCTTTCCATTTTACTAAAACTGCCACAGGGCAGTTGACTCTGGCTTGGAGTTTTATAACTTTCCTCCAGGACAGAGTAGGCAGAGGCAAAGCCACTGCAAGGGTCAGGTCCATGTGACTCCATCAGGAGACAATAATCCCCTTGGGATTCCATTTTGTTACCAGTAGGGCTGGGCAGGAACCTGAACCTGGGCCTAGATCACCTGGGTTCATGTACCAGCACACCATCCAAAGTAGCAGAAAAGCCCATATAAATGGCAAAATAATTTATTCACAATTTGGCCAAATTGGGGAGGCAGCTCAGCTGTTCCACCCTCAAGGGCACCAAAGCACTGCAGTGTGGAGAAGTGGCAGGACCGCAGCCAGGTCAGGTGCTGATGTGGGTTTAGCCAGGCTTTGGCCACCAGGGGGTGCAGAAAGAACTGTTGAATATCAGTTCTACTTGGTGTCAGAGATGGCAGGGGATGTTTCCCTCCTAGCATGAGGAAGATGGAGAAATGACTTCAGCATTCCTAATTTTCAAAGATCCATTTTAACCTCTCAGTATTAAAGCAGTATGGGAGCAAAAAGGAAAATAAAAACTAAGAAAAGTTTTAAGTCATGAAATAAGATTACAGGAACAATTCCAAATAGTTTATAAAATAATTCAGAATGCATAGAAGACTCTGAGAATCCAATTTGAACCCCAAATTTAAAAGAAAATTATCAAGAGAGAACATGCCAAGTTTGGAGGTAGATGAGAAAGAACTTCTCAAGTGTAGCCAGATCTGGGTCCTACAGAGCACAGAAAGGAGAAATTATGGGATTCAGCTCTGTGGCAGATATTTAACATCCATCTTTCAATGATAAATCAGGAGATGTTCTCTGGCAGAGGCAAATTTTCCAATATGTGATTCTCAGTAAGTGCTATGTCAACCTTCCTTGGCCCCACTTTACTTCTGGTTCAATAAGATTAGAGTTAGACCAAGAGTTTTCCCATAAGGGTAGCAGAAAGTCAAAGTGAGATAAAAAAAATATAGGAAATACCTAGCCTTCTAGTTTTCTTGAAAGAGTCTGCTTCCTAAACCAACATTTTGATATGTAAATAATATTCCCAGGAATGTCCAGAACTCATTAATTTTTGAGAAGCATATATCTAAGAAAAACCAGCCCACAATTCCTGGACCTGAATGTCTCAGCCTAGGAACTTTCCTGAGGGTATAACATTCAGCATTCTCCTGGAGATAAGGGGGTTTAAAAATTTTCTATTTATTTTATTAATTAAATTTTTGTATATCCTTTTATTGGTACATTTTAGGTGTGCAATATAATGACATTCATCATTGGAGATATGCACATTTACATATTGTCTTGGTTCTTATTTTTAACCCTTCCCGTGCCCTCCCTTCAACCCCTCCATCCTTCCCTGTTTACAAAGAATTTGTTTCCATTTTTTTAATTTTCTCATATTAATTCCATTCCCTTCTTTGCTTTCCCCTACCCCTCCCATTTCCCCTCCCCTTTGAGCCTTTTTCTTCCTATTTCACAATATCTCTTATAACTTTTAGACCTTATTTACACTTTCAGTTTCTCACACTAGAGAAACTATTTGGTATTTACACGTCTCCTATTTATTTCACCTAAGATTATCACCTTAATGGGCATCCATTTAGCTATAAATGTCTCTAATTTGTCATATTTTTATGGCTGAGTAGTACTCCATTTTATTTTTAAAAAACCCATATTTTCTTTATCCAGTCTCCAGTTGATGGGCATTTGGGCTGTTGCCAAGTTTTTGATACTATAAATTGTGCTGCTTTGAACATGGGTGCACATATACCACTGTGGTATGATTATTTTAATTCCTTGGGGAAGATACCCAGCAGGGAAATAGCTGAGTCAAATTGGACTTCCAGTCCTAGTTTTTTGAGGTATCTCCAAGCTGATTTCCACAGTGGTTACACCAGTATACACTTCCACCACCAATGGAGCAAGTTTCTCTTTCCCCACAGCCCTGCCAGCATTTGTTGTTGCTTGATTTCATGATAGTAGCCACTCTTTCTGGAGTGAGGTGGAATCTCAGGGTTCTTTTGATTTGCATCTCTCAAAAGACAAGTGATGTTGAACATTTTCTCATATGTTTATTTGCCATGTCTATTTCTTTGTGAGAGAAATGTCTGTTCATTTCAGATGCCCATTTTTGGATTGGGTCTATAAATTTGGGCGGTCTGATTTTTTTTAAGTTCTTTATAGATTTGAGATAGTAGACCTTTGTCTGAGGGACCACTGGTGAAAATTTTTTCCCACATTGTGGATTGTCTCTTCACACTGCTGGTGGTTTCTCTTGCTGTGCAGAAGCTTTATAGTAAAAAGAGATCCCACTTGTTGATAGTCTGTGCTAGTTCACAGGCAACTGAGGTTTTCTTCATAAAGTATTTTCCTACCACAATATCTTCAAGAGTTCTACCTAACCACTGTTCCAGCTGGTTCAGCATTTCTGTTTCTTTATGTAGATCTTTAATCCATTTTGATTTTAGTTTAGTGCATGTTGAGAGATATAGGTCTAGTTTTAGTCTTTGGCAAGTTGAAACCCAATTTCTCCAGCACCATTTATTAAAGAGACTATCTTTCCTCCAGCAAGTGTGTTTGACTCCTTTGTCAAAGATGTGGTGGCTGAGTGAGGCTGGAGTGGTTTCTGCATCTTCTAATCTGTTCCACTGGTCTTCAGATCTGATTTTTTGCCAGTATCATGCTGTTTTTGTCACAGTAGCCTTGTAGTAGAGTTGCAGGTTAGGGATTGGGATACCCCCTGCCATGTCTCTGTTACCTAGAATTGCTTTTGCTATTCTGGGTCTCTTCTTGTTCCAAATGAATTTTTGGATTGTTTTCTCAAGGTCTATGAAGTATGCTGCTGGGATTGCAATTGCAATTGCATTAAATCCATATAGCAGTTTTGGAAGTATGGCCATTTTCACTATATTAATCCTTCCTACCCAGGAGCAGGGGATGTCTGTCCATTTTCTGGTATCATCTTCAATCTCTCTTTTCACAGTGCCATAGTTTTCAGAGAAGAGGTCTTTGATTTCTTTTATTAGGTTGATTCCTAGGTATTTCAGGTTTTTGGGTGCTTTGTTTAAGGAATTGTTTGCCTTATTTCTCTCTCAGTGAGTCTGTTGTTCTTGTAGAGGAAAGATTGATTTTTGTATGTAGACCTTGTATCCAGCTACTTTACTGAATTTGGTTATTAAGTCTAGAAGACTTTTGGTGGAGTTCTTGGGTCTCCTATGTAGAGTATCATGTCATCTGCAAATAATGATGATTTGAATTCTTCATTTCCTATCTTTATTCCTTTTATTTCTTTCTCTTGTCTAATTGCTGTGGCTAATGTTTCAAAAACTATATTGAACAGGAGTGGTGATGGTGGACATCCTTTCTTGTTCCTGATTTTAGTGTGAAGGATTTCAGTTTTTGACTATTTTGTATGATATTGGCTGTTGGTTTTTCATAGATAGCTTTTATCAGATTGAGGTAGAGACTGCCTATTCTGATTTTTTGTAGGGTTTTTTTCATAGATGCATGTTGGACTTTGTCAAATTTTTTTTCTGCATCTATTGAAATGATCATATGGTTTTTGTCCCTGGTTCTCTTGATATAGTGTATTACATTGATTGATTTGCATATGTTTAACCATCCCTGCATCACTGGGATGAATCCCACTTGTTCAGGGTTTATGATCTTCTTGATGATTTTCTGCATTCTGTTTGCCAGTATTTTATTAAGGAATTTTACATCTATGTTCACTAGTGAGATGGGCCTATAGTTCTCTTTTATGGTTGTGTCTTTCTCTGCTTTGGGGATCAAGGTGATGCTTGTTTCCAGGAATGATTTTGGGACTATTGCTTCCCTTTCAATTTCATTGAGGATTTTAAACAGTAGTAACAGTAGTTCCTCTCTAAATGTCTTATAGAAGTCAGTGGTGAAGACATCAGGACCAAGGCTTTTCTTAGTTGGTAATTTTTAAATTACATTTTCCATTTCATTGATTGATTTTGGGTTGTTTAGAATTTTTAGGTCTTCTTCATTCAACTTTGGTAATTCATACATGTGTAGGAATCTGACCATTTCCTCTGTGTTTTCCTTCTTATTGGTGTATAGGTTCTGGAAGTAGGTATTCATGATTCTCTGGATTTCTGGTGTGTCCATTGTAATTTCACCCTTTTCATTCCTAATTGCATGGATTTGGGCCTTTTCTTTCCTTTTTCTGACAAGGTTGGCTAAAGGTTTGTCAATTTTGTTGATTCTTTCAAAGAACCAACTCTTGGCTTCATTGATTTTTTGTATCGTTCTCTTAGTCTCCATTGCATTGATTTCTCCTCTGATCTTTATAATTTCCTCCCTTGTATGAGCTTTGGTGTTGTCTTGCTCTTCATTTTCTAGAAGCTTGAGGTTCAGCATGAGGTTGTTTATTTGGGCTCGTTCTGTTGTCCTAATATGCATATTCACTGCTATGAATTTCCCTCCTAAGACTGCTTTCATTGTGTCCCATAGATTCCGATATGTTGTATTGTCATTGTCATTTAATTGAAGGAACTGTCTGATTTCTTCTTTAATTTCCTCTGTGACCCATTGTTTATTCAGAAGTGTGTTGTTCAATTTCCATGTGTTTATGAAGCTTTTGCAGTTTCTTTTGCTGTTGATCTCCAACTTCATCACACTGTGGTCTGATAATATACAGGGGATAACTTCAGTTCCTTTGTACTTACCTAAATATGTTCCACAAGCTAGTTTGTGGTCTATTTTGGAGAATGACCCATGTGCCACTGAAAAGAATGTGTATTCTGATTTTGTGAGGTGAAACACTCTGTAAATATCTGTTAAGTTCATATGTTCAAGAGTTTGATTGAGTTCTAGTATTTCATTGGTGGTTGTGGTTTTTTGTCTAGTTGATCTATCTGTGACAATGGAGTATTGAGGTCCTCCATTACTATTGTATTAGTGCTTATATGGCTTTTCATGTCCATTAGTATTTGTTTTATATAGTTGAATGCATTAGTGTTTGGTGCATAGATATTTATGATTGTCATCTCTTCCTCTTGGATTGTTCCCTTTATAAGGATATAGTGATCTTCTTTGTCTCTCTTAATCAGTGTGGGTTTGAAATCCACTTGGTCTGCAAAGAGGATAGCTACTCCTGCTTTTTGGGGGGTTCCTGTCACATGGAGTATTGTTTTCCACCCTTTAACTTTCAGTGTATGAGTTTCCTTTTGAATTAAGTGTGTTTCTTGTATGCAGCATATTGTTGGATCTTGCCTGACCCATTCTGCCAGTCTATTTCTTTTTATTGGTGAGTTGAGACCATTAACATTGATGGCTATAACTGATATGTATTGAGTTATCAATTTCATGACTTTTTCTTTTTGTTTGATCCTCCCCCTTTGCTTTTAATTTCATGTCATTACCAGTGGATTCATTCTGCTGGGCTTCCTGGGGTTGTGATCCTTGTTGTCTTTTCCTAGGATTTTGTCAAAATTTTTTGGAGTGCTGGTTTTATATTCATGAATTTCCTAAGGTGCTCTTTGTCATGAAAGCATCTTATTTCACCATCAAGTTTGAAAGATTGTTATTCAGGGTCATCAATCTGGGTTGGAGGAGGTTTTCCTTTAGGGCTTGAAACACATCACTCCAAGCTCTTCTTGCCTTGAGGGTTTGCAATGAGAAGTCTGTTGTGATTTTGATGGGCTTTCCTTTGTATGTGATTTGTTTCTTTTCTCTAACTACTTGTAGAATTTTGTTCTTCTGTTGGGTTTCTGGAATCTAAACAATTATATGCCTATGTGTAGATTTTTCTTTTGATCAAGGCTAGTTGGAGTCCTATATGCCTTGCTTATCCATATGTCAAATTCTTTTCCCTTGCTTGGGAATATTTCTGCCATCACTTCTGTGAACAATTTTTTTATATCATCTGCACTCTGTCCTGTTTCTTCATTGACTTCAATCAGTCTTATGTTATTTTTCTTTGCATCATCTAGCAGCTGCTGGATTGATTTCTCATAGTCTCTTAAAATTTTAAAGAATTTTTTCTTTTCCTGGTCACTAATTTTGATCTTATCATCTATATCTGAAATTGTGTTTTCACATTGGCTCATTCTGCTGCATAGAGTTTCAATGGAGTTTTAATCTCCTGGAACTCTGTTTGCATCTGTTTTATGGATTCAATTTGTTTCCTATGTTGCTATTCTATCATGTTCCTCAACTCCTCTTTTTTTTTTTCTGTATCCTCTCTAGATTTATTAATCATATCTTGCACTATGGGCACAATCTTTGCTGTTATGTGAGAAGTTATTTCTGATTTCATTTTTTCCAGATTCTCTTTCATTGCTAGTTCAGGGAGTCCAGGTGGTTTAGTATCAGAGTGTTCCATCACATTTCCCTTTTTGGTTGCTGTAGGTGATCTGGAAGTCTGGCTCTGAGGCTTATTTACCTGTCTTCTCATTTTCATGGGGGGAAGTGTTCCTGATGCCAATGGGTCTCACTTCCTCTGTGCTGCGACCCACAGCATGCCCACCCAGAAGCGTCCTCTAAGCTTGGAGCTGTGGCACACTGACCTGGATGTCTCTCCTGGGCTGAGAGCCATGGCACGCCAACCAGGAGGCCTCCTCTGTGCTGGGAGCCACAGTACGCCCACCTGGAAACATCCTCTAAGCTGAGAGTTGTGGCACATGTACCTAGAGTCCTTTTCCTGGCTGGGAGCCATTTCATGCTGACCCAGAAGTCTCCTCTGGGTTCTATTTGTTGCTTTTACTTCTTTGTCAGAGAAATGCCTGTTGATTTCAGATGGCCATTTTTAAATTGGTTCATTAAATTTGGGTGGCCTGATTTTTTAAAGTTCTTTACATATTCTAGATAGTAGTCCTTTGTCTACTAAAATTTTTTCCCACATTGTAAGTTGTCTCTTAGTTATGTGGGTGGCTTCTCTTGAAATGCAGAAGCTTTTTAATAAGAAGAGATCCCAGTTGTTTATTCTTTGTGGTAATTCCCATGCTACTGAGGTTTTGATCATAAAGTCTTTTCCTATGCTGGTGTCTTCAAGAGTTCTACCTAACTTATATCCCAGCAAGTTTAGTGTTTCTCTTTTAGTATTTAGATCTTGAATGCACTTCAATTTTAGTTTAGTGCATGGTGATAGATATGGGTCTATTTTTAATCTGTGGCAGGTTGAAATCCAGTTTTTCCAGCACCATTTATTAAATAGGCTCTCTTTCGTCCAATGAGGGTGGTTGTGTCCTTTGTCAAAGATGAGGTGGCTGAATGTGTCTGCAGTTTTTTCTGCATCTTCTAATCTATTCCACTGATTCTGCAGTCTGTTTCTTTGCCAGTACCACACTGTTTTTATCACAGAGCTGACTGTGATTTTAATTTGCAGTTCTCTGAAGACCTGATAAATCTCGGAAGTGACATAGATGTTCCTCAATGGATAAGTTGAAAAAGAAAACCTAGCATATATACATGATGATATTTCTTTTCCATAAAGAAGGATAGATTTCAGTCATTTGTAGGAAATAGAATTCACTTTTGACCAAAACATTAAGTGCAATAAACTAGATACAAAGCTTAAATACTACATAGTTTTTCTTTTATGAGAAACCAAAGTATGAATCAATTAAAAATCAAAATAAAAGGTGAAAAAAAGGAAACAGTTAAATCTTTTGTAAATTGTTATGTAGTATGCAAGGACTAAAGGGGTTTATACCATATGTTAAATGGCTAAAGTGTATAATATAAAATAATACATTCAAAGTTGATTTTGAGATCTTCTGAAATTCTGCAAATGGTCCTGGGAGATAAATCTTTTGTAAATGGGAAGGGGACTCAGAAATGGGGAAAATAAAGGAAAGAAAAGAAATAGAGGGGAGGTTTGTAGGGGATGTAAAATGAATAAAGATGTGGTATGTACATGTAACAACACTCCATAGTGAATGCAATCATTGTGTACTGCAACTGGGTATGGATAAAAATAAAAATTAGAAAACAAAGTCATCATGAAAGATAGAGTAAGAAAAGATGTATGCACAGATGAAAGGAGGCATTATTGTCAACCAGTAGGACCTCAGCAAAATTTTGGTTTCTATTGTTTCAGTGATGAGTAGAACTCATGAAGAAAATATGTAGTCTGTTGGTTAATGATATCACTTTGTTAAACACTGCACATTAGTGCCTTCTATTAAATCTGTGCTTCATCTATATTCTCTTGACTACAAGAAGGTACATCAATAATTGTACAATTGAAGTGATATTTCCTTAAGCCTGAATGGTAGCAAAATGTTTGAATTTTGCCCAATCTATTCCACATTTAAAATCATATTATGCTTGTGGAAAGGGTAGAAAATGTCAGATGCACTTAAAATAGTAATGTTGAGCTTGTTTGAAGGTTCTAGCAGGGGAGCGCAGTTACTCATATACCCTTGACAGAGGAAATGGTCCTCCTCTATCGGGGTTGGTTGTCCTCTTCAACTGAGTATGCAGCTGCAGGAGGGATGCACATGGAGCAGTGAGGGAGGAAGGGGACACCCACCTGAAAGGAAAAATGATGAGAAATGGAAAAAATGGAAATAAAGTCTGTAAATAGGGAAGGGTGGAGGGGGTGAAGGGAGGGCTAGGAATGAGGAGAAAATAAGAACCAAGATGCATTATGTAAAGGTACAAGTTCCCAATGAGAAATGTAATTGTGTTGTATACCTACAATGCACCAATAAAATAATTTAATAAAGTGCAAAAAAAAATAGTAATGTTGAGTAAGATAAATCACATACAAGCTTAAGTAGTTCCTTTTATATGAGAAACCAAACTATGAAAAATATAAAGAGAAAAATAAATGCTAAGAGGAAATGGTGAGATAGATTTTTTGCAAATGGAAAGGAAATCAAGAGATTGAGCCAGATGGGAGGGAGCAAAATGTTAGGAGACATTAAAAGAATAACGAGGTGCTAGGTGCATGTACCAACTCCTCATGATAAATATCATCATATGTACTGTGAATATGTACTATGCAAATTGTAAAAAAATAAAAAATTATTCAGACTTTCTTTCAATATCAAAATGATAAGTAAATATGTGAAATTAAAATTTATGTTACTAGTACCTAACAAAGATTTATCTTGTAAAACTAAATTTAAATAATTACATATGAAAAACCTCAAATACTGTCTAGAACATTGTAATGCCTCATTGTAATGCTATTATTATCTATGCATCAATTATTTAGTATGAAAGATAACTGTTGCTATTTTTCCATGATATATTAGATTTTTTTTTAAATTCTTAATTGTATTACATGTTTTCTGGAATGACATCATGGACTAGAGAACTGTATTTTAAATTACTTTCTGAGAGGCAGGGCCACACGGCCAGGGTGGGAGCCACTGGGGGATGGGCCACCACTAGAGTTTTAAAGTTTCTGTTCCTTCAGACAATGGATGAACAGTCACAAGGAATGCAGGGCCCACCTGTTCCTCAGTTCCAGCCACAGAAGGCTTTATGACCTGATATGGGCTATAATACATTAGCCAACTTCTGAATAGAGAAGAAAATTGGTCACAGACAATTTAGTGAAGTTTATAGAGCATCCTGTCTCTTGGATGGAGTACCAGTAGCTTTAAAAACAGTACAGATATTTGATTTAATGGATGCCAAAGCACATGCTGACTGCATTAAAGAAATAGATCTTCTCAAGCAACTGAACCATCCAAATGTAATTAAATATTATGCATCAAGATAATGAAATAAACATAGTTTTGGAATTAGCAGATGCTGGTGATCTATCCAGAATGATAAAGCATTTTAAAAAACAGAAGAGGCTAATTCCTGAAAGAACTGTTTGGAAGTACTTTGTTCAGCTTTGCAGTGTATTGGAACACATGCATTCTCAAAGAGTTATGCATAGAGATATAAAACCAGCTAATGTGTTCATTACAGCCAATGTGGTGGTAAAGCCTGGAGACCTTGGGCTTGGTTGGTTTTTCAGCTCCAAAACCACAGCTGCACACTCTTTAGTGGGTACACCTTATTATATGTCTCCAGAGAGAATACATGAAAATGGATACAACTTCAAATCTGACATCTGGTCTCTTGGCTGTCTACTGTATGAGATGACTACATTACAGAGTCCTTTCTATGGTGACAAAATGTATTTATATTCACTATGTAAGAAGGTAGAACAGTGCGACTACCCACCTCTTCCTTCAGATCACTATTCAGAGGAACTGTGACAGTTAGTTAACATGTGCATCAACCCGGATCCAGAGAAGCGACCAGACATCACCTATGTTTATGATGTAGCTAAAAGGATGCATGCATGCACTGAAAGCAGCTAAACACACAGAACCATGAAGAACACAACCAAAATAATTTAAAGTATTTTGTGCAAATCATACCTCCCCGTTTTTTGTCTGGGTGTTAAAATTAATATTTCAGAGCTAATGTTCTTTGAATCCTTAACCAGTTTTCATATAAGCTTCATTTTGTACCATTCTAATCACCTTCTTGCAAACCCAAAATGACTTCGGGATCACCAAATTGCATGTTAGCAAAGAAACCAGTTCATAATAGCAATCGCCAAAGGTTTTCAGATTTGGAGTTACTGTATATGCAATACATTTTCTGATGATAAATTGTGCTTTGAGTGTCAGTGCCAAATAATGAAGTTGCATCCTGCACACATCAGGGTAGATGCAAGACCTGAATATTTGCAGAGCCACCAAACAGGATAGAGTTTTCTTCTCAATTCTAATTGCCATAAGTTTAGGAAACTAGGTGTTTTCATAATTGTATATGATCTTTTATACTCAAATCCCTCTGCCTTGAAGATGTGTCTTTAGGAATAACTTAAACATTCTAAAAACTTGCAAATCTGAATATTTGATTTGTTTGATTTTTGTAGTCATTTATGGACATCAAGATAGTTTGAAGTATATTAGTTCTTAGGATTATTGCTCTCAGATATAATTCTTATAAGAAATGTAAGCATAAGCTAGCCAAGAAACATTTAAATTCTTAGCTTATACATTCAAAATGCAGCTATTAAATGTGAAAAGATTGAGGACAAAATGTGAGTCAGGCACTGAATAGTTTATTTAATATCTTTGACCTTCCATTTACATTAAGATGGTATAAATGAATCCATTATAAAGTGGTTAAGGGTTACTTTGGCTTGGGTGATAGCTTTTAAAGTTACACATTGCTCAAGGCTCTGTGTGTTTTTATTATTCTTTGTACATTTGAAAATTATTCTTTGAATAATATTCCATTACTATATTTGTTTATAAATCTAAATGCATATGTTTTTATTGAAGATTTTATTAAAGTTCTGATTGGTTCTCTTCAGAATAAAAAATTACTTCCTGAATCTGTTATAAAATATGATATGAACTAATATAGCATGGAAAGTTTATTCAATTTAAATATTGTTTACAAGTTTTACATTCTACTGACCATCTTTCCAACACAAACTACATATACATTTCTACTATATGCAAATTGTCTAAAACATAGAATCACATATAAATTAAAGCAAGGCAAATTCATATCTTATAAAAATGACTAGAAAAGTAAAAATAATCCATAAATATAAGAAATAGAATAAGACATTAACAAAGTGAGAAATGAGAGAAAAAAAACATTATTGAATAATAAATGTTTATTACTTATTTGTAATTTTAAAAACAAACAATAATACAAATATAGATTCCAAATAACACATACAGAAAAGTAAAAATAAATTAATTATAAATGGCATTGATATGAGGCAAAATTTTGCTATTATTAAGAAAATAGAGGAAAATAAAACATTTTAAGATTTGAATAAAGTAATTGAACATTTTGAACTAATTTTAAAAAGTAAAATTAGCTCCTAAAAATTGACTTTACTTTATTAAAATAGCACTTAAGAGAAATAATTAAATAAAATTTTATTAAAATCCTAAATTTCAAAACTTAATTTATATAATCACATTGATACAAATTGATTTACTAATTGATTTACTGATATACAATTTTAAACAACACTAAACAATCAGAAAACAATTAGAGCTACTGATTATAAATCTATCATATGCATATATCCATATACCAAAACAAATTTCATTATACTATATTACTAATTTTGCTGCAATTTAAAAATTTTTACATGGGATATGCAACTGTTGAAATGAAGACCCAAAGATACAAGTAAAATTAATAATTTCTATCTAAATGTGAAATTAAGCATGGACTGCCCTATAGAATTTGCATTAGAATGTGGCAATTGATGGCATAATAATCCTCTGTGAGGACAGAGGACCTCACGTGGTCTCATATTCCATGTTCTTCCTGCCCACTTTGTACAGCATTTTCTTCCTTTGAGTACACATCCAGATCCTTCCAGAATGGGGTTGGATGACATATTTCCACATGAGTTAGGTCATAGAATTTCTTTGTGGCCAGCTTGTGCACAGAAATCCTGGTAGTAGGCCAGAGAGCTATTTCCAGGTTATGAGCTATTTGGGAGGAGAGGAGTTTTCCTGTGTAATATTTTAAGAATGAACGGCAATTGATACAGCCAGTATTGAGGGTAAAAGCAGATCCTGAGAAGTGTTATTAGAGGAAGGTTAGAGAGATTACTTCCGAGGCCCTTACCAACTCCTTAATTTCAAAGGGGAAAGGAAAGGAGGGAAAAAATATCAGGAAAAAAGGTGAAAAAATGAAATAAACTTTTTGGTAAATTTGGAAGTGTGGAGGACTGAATGGGAGATAAGGGAATAGGAAAAAGGAAGAAGCAAGATATAGCACTTACAGGAACATATTCCCAAGGATGAATTAAATCATAATACATACCTAAATTGTACCAATAAATATAAGGAATAAAAATATTATGATCTGGAAAATGAATTTGAAGTAACTATGACTGTGATTAGCTTAGTTTTCATTACATAAAATTGCACCTATAATGTAGTCAGTGCTGTGTATCTGAAAATTAAGGTGCTTTAGTTTTAGAGAAATTTTTCATGTAGATTCTGCTGCCAAACTTGGCTTCTTCCAATAAAGATGTGTGAATCCATTTTGGATAAACAACCAGAAGAAATTAGAAAATGAAATAACAAAATATTATTTTTCACCTCAAATCAATATTTAGAAATAAACACTTAAAATTTTTGTATGGATTCCCATGTACTGATGCTGTTTTTCTGGTAGAGTCACAAATCAATCAGACATTTCTAAGACACAGAGTTGTATCAAAAGTAAAGCAAATATCTGCACTTTTGTACTGCCTCTATTTTCTTTATTCTTATATTTTCATAGCAAATAATAGCATAAGTCCAGGTCATTTTACCCTTACTATATATTCCTCCTCAGATTTCATCAAATCCTGACCCCAACATCTGTGCAGTGTTTTTCACTGAGGGGTGTCCCTCTGGAACAACTTCTTCCCAGTTATTTGTATGACACCTCTATCAATTGTTTGCTTCCTTGACACATTTCAATTGAATTCTACCTTGACAAAACTGTTGCTCATTGCTTCCTACTGCTCCAACTACTGAACCCCATTTACTACTGTGTTCTTTCACATCTTGTTTCTTCAATTATAGAACATTAAAGATCTTATATGTTTTATCACTTACTTTTGTATTTTCTGCATTCAGGGGAGTCTATCATCTACGAAAACTACTGTTGTCAAAACCAGATCCTCAGATCACCTTTTGAATCCTTTCTTAATCTATGAGTTATTTATACCAGTTGATGACAAGAGTTCCATAGGTTTCTATGTTTGCAAAGCTTAATTAAAATGAGTCATATTTTCTAACATAAAGTTAATATTTCAGAGACAGAAAACAGTTAAATATATATTTAAAATTAATTCAGAACTTCATATTCTAATGTGCCATAAGAAATAGAAAACACACTTTGCATAGACAATGTGCAAGAATAATGCAGAGCCAAACCAAAACACACAGGTGAAAAATACAATGACATGCACATAATGAATGGCAATATTTTAGTACCAAGAAACATAAAAATTAAGAAAAGCAGCTATTAGGACTAGATGCTAGAAAGAAAAATAATTTCAGCCTAGTAAAATTGGGGAAATTAAGTGTAGCAATGAAAGCAAATATTTGCCAAAAATTACATACACTTTATCAAAAAATGAAAAAGGTAGCAAATTACTTGCCCAAAGAAATTATAAAGGTGTATTTTGATGGATGTGCTAATGCAGTTGAGTTCATCGCTACTCATATGCATAAATCAATTTACCATAATCCACCTCATGAATTTGTGTAAATATTGTCATTCAGGAATGAAAATAAGATAAACAAACATTTGATTCTTGAATGAGTCAAAGCTGAAAGGAAAGAGAAGCTATCATTATAATATCATAGAGAGTGAGGGAATGACAGAAAGAGAAAAGAATAATGAAGTAAATAAAAGTAGGAATTTAAATTGTGATGAACTTGCAGTTAAGTTAAACTACATGAAAGTTTACACTGAAAGGGATTATAAATTCTTGGTGTGACTTTGGTTGCTGCTGTGAAACAGAAGTTACAAGAATTGCTATCTGTCTTAATGAACACCACTACACTTGGTCCAAATGTGTCTCAATGATATAAAATCTTAAGTAAAAAATCTTCCCTGTAGCATCTTGCAATCTCATGCCTATGGCAGTGATATTGGCTTAGATATTCACCCTCAGGCTCTCATTTGGTTTAAACCTCAACTTTAGGGTTAGGGTTAGGCTCAGGGTGAGGGTTATGGTTTAGGCTTAAGGTGATGGTGAGGGTTGTTCAGGTTAGGGTTAGAGTTAGGGTTAAGGTTGTTAGGGGTATGGTTAGGTTTAGGATTAAGATTGTTAGGGATAAAATGTGAATGAACAGCTTTGCTTTTCTACAAGTCCATGAACAATATAATACTCAATAAAAGTAGCTCTTATTCACCATGACAAATTTTCTCTTGAAATTTCCAGAGCACTGTTTTCCTCAGAGAGCCACTTTTCTCTATAAATCACAGTTGATTTTATGGGTTTTAATGCATGATTCATAATGTTTATGGTCCTTGATTCTCTCTGTGCACTTTTTCCAATCCTACTTTTGCTTCCTCTTATGGACAGATAATAGTCAATGAAATATTTCAGTTGGATTATTGTATTTTAATTTATTTTTATCTTTTCAAAAGATTTGACTTGATTATATATAATGAAAGCAAGTTTTTGTCTACTGAATTCATTACAAAACTTAAGTTAGATTCCATGCTGATTTTCTCTTTCTGATCATTTAACTTTTGTAAAATAGAAAACAAAATCAAGTGCCACAAAGCAGAAAAACACATTTCACACATATAGATTGTAGTTGAAGCAGGTGACATATAAACAAAATATTAACAAGTCTTGCATTCCTTGTCATCAATTAATTTTCTGTTTTCTGTTTTTATCTAATGAATATGCCTTCCTTCTAACATCATGTCATACTTCCAAGCATAAAATATTTGTTGGTGAAAATTGTATTGTTCCATCCTTTAGAGTCTGTCATTAAGTAAATATGTCTCTGGAAATGTGCTTTCCATCACACTAATCACAAAAATTCCTGATTTATCACTTGAATGAAAACAATATTCTTTTTTAAATTAATGTAGTTGTGTGTCACTTTAAGAAGTCAATAAAATGAAGTTCAGCCACTGTTTATAGTATCTCCAGAGGCCATGAAATGATTTTGATTTCAGCATGTGGCTTCTGATGGAATAGGCAAAGTCTTTGTTTCTTTAGTCCTTGAACTTTTGTCCTTGGAACCAGGCCAAGTAATTCTTCCTATGAAACTGTGCCCTGAGGATGACTGAATGATCCAGTGTTCTGAATCCCCATTAAATGAGGCCTTCTGAGGTTATGAGGTGGGAAAGAAGGTGTAAGTCTTTGCTGTATACTTACAGTTTCTTCCTCCATTCTTTTCATTCAAGACTTCCTGGTGAAGTTTCCATGTGACCAGGCCCTGAAAAAAATTTTCTACCATGATATAATTTATTTCATTAAAATGAATGAACTAAATCATAAACATAAGTTATATCAAGAAAAACAAATATGTCTCAGAAATTTTCAGCTTCTTATATGGTTTTCATATTTTATTTCTCAGAGTAAGTTGAAGTTGAATACTTTCTACCCATAAAAAGTTTGAAGAAGGTTTATTTTTCAGCAACTTTGTGTCACAGTAAGTATCATTCCTCACACTGGAGTGGATTACATCTTACAAAATAAAATGGGTATTTCATCATGAAAACTTCTATTCAAGTATCATTTATGTCTTACTATGAATAATGGTAAGATTTGCGCAGCAAGAATATGTAGTTGCTGGTTTCAAAATATGGAAGCAATGTACATATTTTAAAAGTGTAATATTTTGAAGAAATGTCTTTTTGAATAATCAAGTTAGGGAAAGATGGTAGGAGACAGACATCCATACTGTCCTCAGTTCCACCTCTAACCCTCACAAAAGTGGGAAAAATTTGTTACTTTGAATAATTAGCTCAAAGGAGGTAATGGAGCTTTTTATGACTCAAATCTCTGCCTTCAAGTGCCAATGCTCCCAGGGATTTTATATCCAGGTCACTCCCAGCTCTCTTCCTCTCTTGTCCAAATTAATCCAGACCATGGCTTCCTGATGTGTGGATCTGCACTTGATATTCAAAGGGATCTGATAATTTTCTGACACTGTCACTTCTCTGTCTGGTCTTCTGAGCTGAGGTCAGGAGTGGTGAATATTTGAGCTCTGAGTGGGAGAAATTTGGAAAAGCAACATTGCATTAAAAAATAACAATGTTTAAAAATTCATTTTGCCCTCACATCAAGAATATCATACTCAGGACAAGTACTAAATTTAATTATTTAACAGTTAGTGGCAAATGAACACCATGGGTAAAAGGAACTCCACGAGTGTACCTGGCTTCATCCTCATGGGGCTGACAGACTCTGCAGAGACACAGATGGTCCTTTCCCAGCTCTTTCTCTTGATTTACCTGGTCACAGTGCTGGGAAATGGGGGGAGGGGGGGGCTGATACTGATCATTCATCTGAATCCCCAGCTTCACACCCCCATGTAACTTTTTCTCACTCACCTGTCATTTCTCTAATTCAGGTACTCATGTCATCACCCCTAAAACCTTACAGAACTTACTGACTTCCACCAAGAGCATCTCCTTCCTGGGCTGCTTCATAACGATGTTCTTTTTTGCCCTCCTTGGTGGCACTGAATGTTTCCTTATCTACCCCATGGCCTGTGATTACTATGTAGCTATCTGAGGCCCCCTGCCCTATCCAGTCATGATGTCCACAAGACTGTGCCATGCCCTGCTCACTGGCTCCTATGTGGTTTGTTTTATAGAATCCACTGTGAATGCAGTTTGTATAAGCAGACTGCATTTCTGCAAGTCTAACATAATCCAGCACTTTTTCTGTGACACATCCCCAATTTTAGCCTTGTCCTTCAGTGACACTTATGAGGTTGAAATCATTGTGTATATTTGTGCTGGCTCCACCCTAGTGCTGTCCCTCCTCACCATATCTGGATCCTATGTGTCCATCCTCTCCACCATCCTGAAAATTAATTCCACTGCTGGAAAGAAAAAAGCCTTCTCCACCTGTGCCTTCTATCTCCTGGGAGTCACCATCTTCTACAGCACTACAATCTTTACTTATCTAAAACCAAAGACACCCTACTCCTTGGGAAAGGACCAGGTGGCTTCTGCTTTTTACATGATTGTGATCCTCATGCTGAACCCCCACATTTACAGTCTCAGAAACAAAGAGGTGAAGATTGCTATTGTTAGAATCATGCAGAAGAGAGAGGGCTGCAGGCAGTTAATATCACAGGGTTGTTAAGCATTTACACGTGTCTTTTCCTTTTTTAATGGAAAATTATTTGTTCTGTTTCTGAACCAAAATTTTTTTATTGTTTTTTTTCCTCCCCAGCTGCCTTTTCCTTAACAAACTTGATAGTGGCCATTTCTATGCCTTGATTTTTAGACATTTATATTTCATAAGACAATCATGAAATATGTGTTAATCTGTGAGTGAATACATGTGGCTTCAAAATCAATTTGCAAAACAAGAATTGTTTGTCATATTGAAAACTACATCATACCATATCCATGCAAGCTCTAATTCTAGGGAATTTTATATTAGTCATTCTGCTTATAATAGAGATTAATAGCAGCAATGTTTTAAGAAATGCTTTAAAATCAGGATTCAGGCATTTAGATCCTAGATCCGCCAACTTTCTAGTGTACAATCAACATTTGTTCACTGAAATTCTAACAGCCAGTGTCATCAACTGCACAAAGTATATAAAAATCCCATGTTTGTCTGGTCAGAAGGAGGTTGTGAACATTGAGGCTGACAACAATGAATACTGAGTATTATCATAAGGTGCCTTGCATCACTGTGGTATTTAATACATAATAGATTTTTGAATATTATTTATTCATGTTTTATGAATTTTTGTTAATGAAATATATAAACATAACACCTAAAAACGAAAAAAACCAGAGACCAGGAGTTCTAAGTTTTGGATTCAAAATAAAGTTAATATTGAATTAAAAGGAAGTTATAAGAAAGTAATATGTCCTAATGTTGAAGACAATTTGGAACATGAAAATTACTATAGAAAAGAAAAACTTTGTATTAATTATTGACAGTCCTGGGGATGTTCTTCTAGTTCAGTGGTTACTAATATCTGTCTCTATATATTTAATATTATTTTTCTGTAATTTCTTAAATACTTGTGGCTGTCTTTACTTTCAAGTTTTATATCTAATGATCTGTGTAATTGTATCTTGCAAGACTAACATGTTTTGAGTATATGAGCAATATTTAGAGTCTTATTGCAAGTACTCTGATACATTTCTAAGATGTGGTTTTTTTCTTACTTTCATTTTTTTGTATTTATATGAGCTAGCTAATTTTTACTATTGATTCTTGTTTGCAAACCTATCAATAGAATCTCTGACTTGGAAAATGATATTTAAATTGAAAAAATTCCTAAATTTTAATTAAAATGGTGCTCTTTTATTATCTTCATTTCATAGGGTGTAAAGCAGTTATATCATATTATTAAATAAGCATATATAATCTCTTTTCCATAAAAAACATTTAAAATATTTGCTTGTGCCCAATCATTTATTTCTCATATCACTAAATAGCTCATGTAATAGAAGTTATTTCTCTGAAATGATGTGAGATGTCATGCCCTCTTTCACAGGTCAGTGTACTATGTAATATAAATATGATTTTTAAAATGCCACAATGAAGTACAGCAAAATGCCAACACCTGGTTTTGCTTCCAAATAATGGCTAGATGGCAACACTGCTATTATACTTTAGTAGAATAGTGCTCACTGAAGCATGCACATTGTTCAATGTTTTGTATAGTTTCTAATAGAAGACACTGTAGTTGGCATTGGGAGTAAAGCTTCCAAGTCACTAGCGTAAACTTAGATGCATAAAATGAATTTGGTACAGGAAAGAATAACTTATCAGATAGTGAATGATGATGGGCAGGGTAATTGTATTAGGAAACAGTTTTCCTAGTGTGATGAAACATTCAGGAATAGACTCGCTCAACACAAAACAATTTCCATGGCCATCACCTGAATTTATCAGTTTCATACTCACCCTGTTGCTCAGATTACTTTGGGGTAGGCTATTTTTGGCAAATAATTCAGCATTCAAGTTCTATCTTTTGGCTCTGTTACCTTATTTCACATAGTCACAGGGAATTTATCCAATATTCAGTGTGAAGCACAGGTGAGAATTTGTTTTACACAAAGGAAAAACCATTGTGCAGATTTTTGTCATATGAATGCTCTTCATAAAATATATTATTAAGTGGATATTTACTCATATTATTTATTTTTCTGCCTTTTAATCATCAAATTAATCTACAGAATATTTTCATGATATATTTTTCTTTCCATTTTACTTTTGTGAGGAATTGGTGATATCTTTATTTTAGTCTTGATATTCTATTTCTTGCCCTCCATGCAGTAACAACCTTTGCTTGGAACCCCATAGTATACTATTGTCTATAAAATATATATATATAATTTTTTGATGCTTGGGATTAACCCCATGTACCATTAAGCTACATATTCAGCCCTTATTAAACAAGGAGGAATAAAAACAGCTTGAATAATATCAATCAATTTTCCCAAATTCTTTCTTATTTTTTATAAAAGTTATTTTTATATGTGGCTTAAATTCATAATGCAATAGTATTATTTTCCTTCACTATTTTAGTTTTAAAGTAATTTAAATTAAAATTTACAATGTTTGTCACATTTCATTTTGCATTTTTATATTTGTTATTTCTATTTCTGCATAGACTCAAGTGTCCCTCATAGTTATCTGTCCCAGGATCCTTTGAACTGTGTAACCAGTGGCTTCCTAAATTTCTTATTGTTAAAAAGTGTTGACTAGTATATCCTTATATTTTTCCTATTCCATTACTTCCTTCTGTTACTTTATACTATTACTCATTCCAATTCTTTAACATTAATTCTGTTTAGATAAGTTCTGTTGTTTCATTTCCAACTTCATGATTATTTCTTAATCTGCAGTGACTCCACTGATGACCCTGTTTTAGGATTCCATGTATCTGATTTTGTGTCTGCATGTGTGCATGCACATGTCTTTATGTTTGTATTTCAAGTCTGATACCAAATACTTTCCATAACTTCCATCTACCAAGTATAAAATATGACAAATTCATGCATGGTTTAGCCTCTGCACTAGAATGCTTAATCAAATGAATTTCGATGACTTTAGACAAATACTACCAGGAATGCATGCATTCAAACAAGTTGATCATATTAGTTATTCTTGTATATGTTTGATAGTGATGGAAAGAGAAGAGTTGGAGATCTAATATAAGCTCTCTCAATTACATGTTCACTGGTTGTCACATTGTACCAGAAATCTTGGAAAGAAATACATAGAGACACAGAATTTGGGCAAAATAATAAAATTTCTACTTGCTAGTGGGCGGGACCACCAGAAACCAGTCTGGTTAGTATCCACCCCCCTTTGTTCAGTGTTTCCCTTTTTATATCCTTTTTAGCCATTATCTCATCTCTAATAGTCTTTGATGTGTAAATACAATTCTAGTTCCTATTTACATGTCACAAACACAAGATAAGCACATATACATTGTAAATTCACCCTGGCATTGCAACTTTGTTAGGTTAATGAAGTTAGTAGTTAAAGAGTCAGATTACCTTCACCTTAAACAAGGAGTTATGGGGAAAGCAAATCTTACAAGAATATATTACTTATTTTGCTTCTACAACTACCTTAATATTCAATCTATTAAGTTATTTAAAACTTTTCCCTATGAACATCTGCTCATGGTTGGCTTTAACTATGGTTTAATATGTAGCTGAGATTCCTCCATGCATGCAGTGGTTATGTCTTGCTTCCACATTTTGCACAAAGTGAGCAATTTCATGGATTCCATGTATTCTGGGAAGGGACTTGTCTTTGGAATTTAGATTATGTAAATGAATGTGAATTCAAACTTAGGAAAGGCTCACTGAAATTTATGATTTTGTAGATTAACTGGATTTTAAAAGAAGGGAAGAAGAAATTTTAGTGTAGGTTTTAACTACTTATGTGCAAATGGAGACTCTCTCATTCATTGCTATGCACTATCAACTTCTGAATCTTGAAAATGTAATATTACCTCAACTCAGCCCTTTTCTAACTGATCCTATCCACTCTGTTCTGCTGCTACATTGTTTCTTTGCTCATTACTTCTTTTATTCATTCTTTCATGTTTCCTCCATCCTTCCTATCTCCCTTTTGTCCTTTCACTTTCTATCTTCCTTCTTTCCTCCCTTTTTTGCTCCCTCCTTCCCTCCCTCTCTACTTCTTTCCTTCTTTCTTTCCATCCTTTTTCTTATATTTTTATGGCTGCATCCTATTAACTCAAGCCAAAATATGTACTCTCCTAATCACTGCAATGACTTCTCAAATCCAGTTGAAATCACTTCTAAAAAGTATTTTGTATACATTAATATAATATCACTTATTTCTGTCACTGAGTTACTGAAGATCTTCAATATTAAAGTGAAAATATCAGGCAATTCTTTCATTTCTTTATGCAAAGTAAACTTAAAAACCTGAGCTCTTTTGCTAAGCAAATTAACCTATAATTTGGACATCGTTCTATAGAGATATGTGGCCTTGAGCCAAGTATTCAAAAATTTTTGTGTGGAGTTTTCTCATCTGGGATACAATGAAATAGTACAACAATTTCATGGAGCTATAACCACAGAAACCACAGGCATTAATAAAATTGTCCAGGAGCTAATGAGCAGCATAGATATGCACATTATTACAGTTTCAAGGGGAGAAATTTTCTAATTGCTTTAGGATTTCTGGTTAGTTGTGAAAATAATAAGAAAAAAATTAACTATGGTGAATATGCAAATTTATTCCATAAAATTTTACATGACAATAGGCTGGAAAATGGCAAGGCTTAGGCCAGCATGCCTCACGATTCATTTCCGAGTGTGTTTAATTGACAGTACTTTTTATTTCAGAAAATTTTACTTTTTTCACTTAGGAGTATTTTTAATTTTTAATACATATAAATATTGATTACTTTCATCACCCTAGCTCCCCTACAGTCTCCTTTCTTACCTTTCCCTGATCCCCTATCCCATCACCAAAAATATTTCTTTTTGATTATTTCATATTCTCTCTCTCTCTTTCTGTGTCCCCCCCGCCGTGTGTGTGTGTGTGTGTGTGTGTGTGTGTGTGTGTGTCCGCGTGTGTGTGTGTGATGCATATCTGAGACAGGTTATCAATGCATAGTTTAGTTTAGGTTGTGACCTCATGATGTAGGCCACTGGAGATAAACCTCCTACCCCAGATGACTGAGTGCTTAGATTACAGACTGGTGTCACCTTGCCTACCTCTAGGTTTTCTTCTTTTTTTTTTTAAACTGGGAGAGCATTTGATAAAATATCTTGCTATGTAGTCCAGGCTGACTTCAAACCTCAATTATCTTTCCTACATTTACAATCTGCTGTGATTGCACAAATGCACTACTATGCTTTGTTTTTTCTTTTTTTTCTTTGCTTTTCACATCATAAGCATATTGTGTTTCTCATACAAGAGAAGTCATGCACTCAAAGATGTTTGTCCAAGGCAGAAGATACTCAGCTCTGTGAGAAGACTGGGGAGCCATGGGGTCACTAGGTTGGGACATGAAAGAAGTAGCAATCAGGTAAAACTCAGATGTATGGTATTTAAAAAGAGGAGTAACTGAAGTAATTCACAGGCCTAGAATAAATGTTGTTCATTATGGAGAATTTGCCCTTGCTCATTCTGATGAGAGAGAAACCTCCTCACATTCAAAGTTCCAACTTTGCTCTCAGAGATAATCCTGAGGAGAAGGAGACCTGAGTTGAGCCTAGCATGTAGGAAGGTAGTAATGATTCCCAGTATTTCCCTGTGTAGTGAGACAGTCTTGGGTCTGGCACCATCTTGGAAGTCTCCTCTCCCTCTGCCTAAGTAGAATAAGCAGGAGAAGGATTTTGACAGCACTCATGCCAAGAGGTATCTGGAATAACTGTCTCTATTTTGGTAGGTGGAGTAGGAGATCAGAAACCCCCACATTTTCTAGTGTTCCAGATACAACAGTCACTTCTCTCCAGACAGAGAGTGAGACCTTCTTAAGAGTTAGGTTAAGTCCCAGTGAAGGGCAGGTGGGACACAAAAGAGTGAAATCAAAGAACTGAGAAAAATGACCTCCTACCTGGCTGACTGGAGAGCAAACACCAGGGTGGGAAATTCCCCATGGAGTGAGACAGAGAGCTTGAGCCCAGTTGGTGGTGACCACATCCACCCCAGTGAAGGGAAACAGCAAAACACAAAAGGCCAGGATACAGAAAGCAAGATGCTCTGAACACTGCTGCAGGCCAGATCTCTTTCACAGGAGGATGTGTGGGAGGTGGGATTTGAGGCTGGGAGCAGGGCTGCAGAGAGGTGTGGAAGGCAGGGAGTGTGCAGCTCTTTATCTCATTGAAGACAGAGATGTCCCGGGCCCTTTGCTCTGCTTGCTGGCTTTCCAAACAACCAGGGCAGCTCGTAGATGCTGGGCATCCCAGTATCTGGTGTTGTGCCCAGATCACGAGGTCCCCAAAGACCACCAAGGAGCCGATTCCGATGCAAATACACGAGGATCATTTATTCAAGCTAGAGCATGGACTCTCATCCGACACCGACACAGCGGGTCAGGGTTGAGAGCCTCGACTCTAAAACACCAGGGGTTTTTACAGAGGTTACAGCAAGGTGCAGGGTTTCAAAAAGGCCCGGGGTTTCAAATCACATGTAAATCACACAATTGGCTAGCATTTAGCAAGTTTTGAAAATTTAAACCTAATTGGTTGGGCCTTGCGTGCTGAACTGCAAACGGCTGCTCAAGTCATCGAAAAGAACATCTGGGATACTGGGGTAACTACTGATTAGCTGTTGCAGGCCATCGAGAAGAGCATCTGGGACATTGAGGCAGCTACTGATTAGCTGTTGCTAGGCTAGTTGCTAGGGGACTGCTGAACATTATCACAGGCAGGTGGCCAAAGTGTATCTTGTGGTTTTTCTTGGAACTAGAATTTATGTCCAGGCCACCTTACTCTACAATGGGGCCAAATTTTAAAATGGAGTCACTCAGGTCTCACACTGGGACCCAGGCTTGGGAACTGAGGCACTGAGGCCATAGTCTGCACACAGATTATGCAGACACCACATTTGCCCTCACCCTAGCTCCCAAGAGCAGAGGGGATGAGGGCAGCTGTGGTCCAGGCTCCCCAAGGGCAAATCTGGCAGGGGACAGAGGTCACCATGGAGGACATAGCTCAGTTACAGAGTGCTGGAAATGGCCTCTCCCAACTGGACAGAGGCTGAGGAGACATGGGGAAAGACAAGAGGATTTCCAAGTTGCTTCTTCAATTAGGCCCTGTCCCACAGTGGTATCCTACAGGAAATACTGGTCTCTAGTTCAGATCCCCCACAAGGAGGCAGAATCATCCTGTGTGTGATTTTGTAACCATTATGCTATTGTGTGTGCACCTAGAGGGTCTTACCTTGTTTTGTTAATCTCCTGCCAAGGTTGTTTCTCAGGCTTTCTAACATTCTAGCACACATGTATCTGCTAATACTTTAACTGGATAAACTCTCCCCTACTTCTCTCCTTTTTCTTTTATATTTCCCTCCTATCTCTTCTATATTCCCCCTCCTCCCACACCTATTGAATATCCCCTCAGGCCCTCTTTTCTTCTTATATGTAAATGTTCTCATTGAAGCCTTTCCCCCCAGCCTCTGTACTTCCTCCCTTCTCCCTTCTCATCCCAAATTAGGAAAAACATTGGAGAGTTTCTCAAACAAATTATAAATTATATGATGGTAAATAATTTGTTCTTTAGATATTGACTTACTGATGACCATTTGTCTTCATAAAAAAGTGTTAAGAATTCAACCTCACAGAAAAGTTGTGCAACAGGAATGAATTTTTAACTTTGAACCCTCAATAAGTATTTCAGCTTTACTATTATGTTTAACTTTCTTGTTATTCTTCTCAAGACAACATCTTACATGACTATATATAACAAAACAGGTACATTCCCACCAATCTTTACCAATTTTATGATGGTATCCTGGCTAGTTATGTCATTGTGCTTATTTTTCTCTTATAAAATAAAAAAATCAAGTAAACTAAAATGATAAAATACATTACATAAATGTAGCCTATAGATAAAACCAGTTAGACAAACCAGGATTTAGGTTCTGCTCTATTCCTGTAGGGCCTGAGGATGTCTATTTACCCTCTCAGTTTTGTTAGTGAGGACTGGAGTCCTGTCCAATGCATAAGACAAGAGGGGGCTCCTTAGAAATAGGCTAGCTTACACAGTCCAGGCAGAATATATTGAGTGAAAAAATTAGGATAAAATACTCAATGCACTGTAGTATAATAATTATGCAAACTTAAAAGTACACATCTGAATTAGTTTTTCTCCCAAAAGAAAAAAGACTGGAGAAAATTACTATTACATAAACAAAGTGTAACAAGTCTTCAATTGATTTATTTTTTATTATAACATTTTCTACTTTTTGGTAATGAATACACATTATATCTATGGCCAAGTCATTCATTTAAGTATAAAACATTTCCAGGCCAAAAATTTTATTGTTCCATCCTTCATAGTGTCACTTGTAAAGAAAGTACTATTCAGGAAATTTCTTCTCTAACTTCCTAGTCAAAATATCCTAATTAGTCACTCAAAATTAAACATTATTTCTGCCAATTTATATAACTATTGTGTCAAATTAAAAAAGTATATAAAGGAAGTTCACCAGAAACTTGCAGCATCACCTGAGAAATGAAGTGTTCATGTTCTAAATGTGGGACTTCTAAGGGAAAAGACAAAATCTTGTGTTCATTAAATTTTTGAATTCTTCTATTTGGAATCAGGCCAAGGAAACGTCCCTGGAAATTTCTCCCCCAGGACAACCAAAGGCTGCAGTGTTCTGAATGAACAGTATATGAGGCCGACTGGGATGAAAGGCACACACTGGTCTGTTTCCATTCATAGGCCCTCCCTCAGATTCTTTTCAGAGGAAATTTCAGGGCTACCTTTCCAATGGATCAAGACTTGAACAAAATTTCCAGGGTAATACAGTTTACCTCAGAATAAAAATGTGAATGGAGAAAAGTATAAAGATAAATTACCCCTAGTAAAGCAAACAGATTACAATAATTTTCACTTCACTATTTGGTTACATATTTTATTTCTGGGAATATTTGGTGTGTGATAAATTTCTGAACAGAGAACATTGCAAGACAGTTTTTCAGCAACTTGGGGGTGCAGTAAGTATCATTCAGAGAACTGGAGGGGATTATACTAGATAAAATAAAGGGGATTTTGACAGGGAAAATTAAAAAGTACATTGTTATCAGAGCTGAGGGCCACACTGCCTTCAGCTGCCTCATAGAAGGAGGAGAAAAGTCATTTTGGTGGAAAGAAAAGGGTTTTGTTTACTCCACAGAAGAGATGGCAGCCTCTGCTCCCCACAAATCTCTGTCTCCTTGTGTTAATTTCTGCCAGGGCTTTTATGTCCAGTTGACTCCAAGCTCCCTGCCTACCTTTTCCAAGTTAAAGCAGACCTTGACCTCCTGGGGTGGTATCTGAATGTTCTTTTTAGGCAGTCATGATATTTCTGAGACTGAGCATTAATCTGAGTCATTTGGGTGGAGGCCAGGTAGAGGATTCCTGCTTTTGGTCATGGGAAGCTGGAGAAGCAGCATATTTTTTTAAAATCCAAAAGTTATAAATATTAATTTTTTTCTCTCAATTACTATATCTTCAGGAATTTAATATTAATGTGAATCACCTATGTCTCCAGCCAGAAATTAGTTTAAATAGTATAATAAGTCATTGGGAACAAAAGGACAGTGAATAATATGCAAAAAATGGTTTTCAGCTTAGTCAATTATATATCCTCATTCAGGATCTGGTGATCAGGAACAGAATATTTTGTCTGTTCACTGAAGTCATAATATCTAGGTAGAATCAGTGGGAATATGTAACTGCTCTTTTTTAGATAAGTAATCTCTGTGTCCTTTTTCTGAAATTAAGGATGTTGATAAGATTCCTTATGGTATAATATTTTCCTGAGAATTGAATATGTTAATAATGGAATGAGTTGGAAGCAATATCACTTTGTGCTAAAAACAGGATGTAATCCCTTAACATATCAGAAACAAATATCAATTTATACCTATATGTATACATGGCAATTATATTGTTTTACTTGTCTTCACAATGATTTTCATCAATTTATAAAAATGCTATGAAAAATGCTGAATGAATCACATAAATCAAAATATTTCTGGAGACAGTATAATTATTAAAACTTTATTTACCAGGTAAGTGCAGCAGGACACCATGGGTAGATGGAACTCCACCAGTGTGACTGGCTTCATCCTCATGGGGCTGACAGACTCTGCAGAGACTAAGCTCATCCTCTCCATGCTCTTTCTCCTGATTTACCTGATCACAGTGCTGGGGAACATGGGGATGATGCTGATCATTCACCTGGATCCCCAATTTCACACCCCATGTACTTTTTTCTTACTCACCTATCATTTGTAGACCTCTTCTCTGAAAACTATGGCACTCTGAAAAGAGAGATTGGAGACAATATCAGAAAATGAAAAGACATCCCTTGCTCCTGGGTAGGAAGGATCAACATAGATAAAATGGTCATACTTTCAAAACTGCTCTATAGATTCAATGCAATCCCAATTGAAATCCCAGCAGCATACTTCAGAGACCTTGAGAAAACAATTGAAAAATTCATTTGGAACAAGAAGGGACCCAGGTTAGCAAAAGCAATTCTAGGTAACAAAGATATTGCAGGGGTTATTACAACCCCCAACTTGAAACTATACCACAAAGCTACTATGATAAAAACAGCATGGTACTGGCAAAAAAACAGACCTGAGGACCAGTGGAACAGATTAGAAGATGGAGAAACAACTCCAGACACATTCAGCCACCTCATCTTTGACAAAGAAGCCAAACACCCTCACTGGAGGAAAGATACCCTCTTTAATAAATGGCACTGGAGAAATTGGGTTTCAAATTGCCTTTTTTTCTTCTAAGAAATTTGTTGATCTAATTCTAAGAAAAAGTCCATCTTTTTTTCCCTTTCCAGCTGCTCTTTACTTATCAAACATGAACTTGGATGTTTTATGATACAGTTGCTTACAAATTCATATTATCATTTGGAATCATCAATTAAGTGTTAAATCTAAGATTTAAAAAATCTGTGCTGTTAAGGAAAATTTTTTGTAAAAAGAGAATAGTTTTTGTAATTTTAATAAGTGTATCAATATAATATTTCTGAATACCCCAATTTTGGGCACTTTTATAAAGAAAAAGCACTTAATTTTTCATATTTCACTCCATTTATAACAAAGTTTGGGACAATTGCTTTTGAGTCAAAATTACTGCATTTAGATTCTAGACCTAGTGCTTCTGCAGCATTTGACTAACACTAATTTACTGAAAAAAGATTCAGTGTGCTCACCTGCACAATATATAATAATTCCATGTCTCTCTCATCAGAAGATGGACATAAAACTTTTAGGACAATAAAATAAGAGCTGGCCATTATCACCAGAAGGCTCACATTCCTATAATATTCTCACATAATAACCACTACATATTTCTGTATAGTGTTCCTTTATGCTTTAAAAATCTCTCATTCAATTTAATTTACAAATTGAAAAACAGCTTAAAAAATAGAGCAGCAGTTGCCACTTTAGGATTAGGTAATGCACTGAAGTTGAATTAAGTTATAGGAAAGTGATATATCTTAATGCTGCAGACAATTTCAAAAATGACGATTATATATAAAACATAAATACTGTAACAATTGTTGCCTGTTTCATTGCATGTTTTCCTAAATCAGTGGTTATTAATATATGCCTATATATATATTTAACTCAATTCCTGCCATTTCTTGTATAATATTTGCCACTTTTGTTATTCACTTTAAAGTTAATATCTAATAAATTCTGTATAATTGAAACATGTAAAAACCATATATTCAGCATATAAGAAACTTTATGACTCTCATTCTATAGCACTTTGAACCTGAAATGTTGTGAAATTGTCAACTTGAAAATCAGTATCAATAGTAGATGTTAAGTGTGTTCCTGTGAGCAATGTAGAGACCAAATCATTCTGTGACATGACAAGGCTGGGAAGCATCACTACCTTCCTACATGCTAGGCTCAACTCCTGTCTCCTCCTCAGGCTCTATCTCTGCTACCAAATTTGGCCCTTGTAATATGGGGAGGATTCAGCATGAACAAGGGCAAACTCCTCCACCCTGAGGAATCACTTATTCTGTGCCTGTGAATCACTTCAGTTACTCCTCTTTTTAAATACCATATATCTGAGTTTTACCTGATTTCTAGCTCTCTCATGTACCTACCTAGTGACCCTATGGCTGTGGCTCCCCAATCTCCTCACAGATCTTAGTATCTGCTGACTTGGATAAATATCTTTGACTCTATGGTTTATCTTATATGAGAAACACAACATGTAAAGAATGTGAAGAGCAAAAATAAAAAAGGACAGCAAGGGATAGTGGTGCATTTCTGCAATGACAGAACATGGGGAACTCAGGGAGGAGGATAACTAGGATTTGAGGTCAGCTTCAGTGACATAGCAAGACATTTTGTCAAATCCTCTCCCTGTAGAAAAATAAAAGGAAGAAAAGCTAGAGGTAGTTGTGACAGCCAACCCGGCTCCATCTTGAGCTTCAAGATCAGCATGCATGTGTGCCTGGACAAAGTGCTTGTGCTTGGACAAAGCACCAAACATCCCTGCATCCTGCTTGGCAGAAAACTTGCTGCAGTTACAGGATGATTTGCAGCTCACATACTGTGTGAAACTTCCTTCTGCCCCTCCCCCCCATTAACCTGGTATGGTTCTGCTTTTGTAAGATTCCAATTGCTCTCCCCTGAGCCCTCCACAAATGAAAGTATGATTTTTTTTTGTTCTTTTATTGGTACATTTTAGGTATACAATTCATTTACATTTATCATTGGGTGTTTGTACCTGTACATGAAATAACTTCGTTGTTATTTTTTCCCCATTGTCTGTGCACCCTTTGCCCTTCCCTATTTAAACAGATTTCATTTCCATTTTTTTTCTTTTCTCATAGTTTGTCCTTTCCCTCTTTTCCTTTCCCCTTCCCCTCCCTTCACTCCTTCATCTTTGGACCTTTTTTCCTATTTCAAATTATCAATTATTATTCATTTTAATCATTTTAACCCTTGTTTACACTATCAGTTTCTCACATTAGAGAAACTACTTGGTATTTGCACATGTGTGTCCTATTTATTTCACTTAAGAGTATGGCCTCAATATACATCCATTTAAACTCATTATTTGCTGACCATATGATACTTTACATAGAAGACCCAAAAAACTCTGCCAGAAGACTTCTAGACTTAATTGACAGATTCAGTAGAGTAGCTGGATACAAGGTCAACACTCAAAAAACAATAGACTTCTTGTACATAAATAACAGACTCACTGAGAGAGAAATTAGGGAAACAATTCCTTTTACAATAGCATTCAAAAAATGAAATATCTAGGAATCAATCTAAGAAAGGAAGCAAAAGAACTCTACCCTGAAAACTACAGCACTCTGAAAGAAGAGATTGAAGAGGATACTAGAAAATGGAAAGACATCCCTTGCTCCTGGGTAGGAAGAACCAATATAGTAAAAATGGCCATACTTCCAAAACTACTATATAGATTCAATGCAAGGCCAATTGAAATTCCAACAATATACTTCACAGAACTAGAAAAAACAATCCAAAAAATCATTTGGAACCTGAAGAGCTAAAGCAATTCTAAGCAACAGAGACATGGCTGGGGCATCACATTCCCCAACTTGAAACTATACTACAAAGCTACTGTGATAGAATCAGCATGGTACTGGCAAAGGAGCAGACCTGAGGATTGGTGGAATAGATTAGAGGATGCAGAAACAACTTCAGACATGCTCAGCCACCTCATCTTTAAAAAAGGAGCCAACCACCATCATTGGAGGAAAGATAGCCTATTTAATAAATGGTGTTGGAAAAACTGGATTTCAACCTGCCAAAGATTAAAACTAGACCCATACCTATCACCATGCACTAAACTAAGATCAAAGTGGATTAACAATATAAATATTAAGACAGAAACACTAAACTTTCCGGAAGATAAGTTAAGTAGAATTCTTGAAGACATTGGCATAGGAAAAGACTTCATGAACAAAACCTCTGTCGCATATGAACTAGCACAAAGAATCAACAACTGGGATCTCATATTATTAAAAAGCTTCTGCACTGCAGAAGAAACCACCAACAGAGCTAACAAATAACCCACAATATGGGAAAAATTTTTAGCAGCTGTAACTCAGACAAAGGACTACTATCTAGAATATATAAAGAATTGAAAAAAATCAGACCCCCCCAAATTCAAAGACCCAATTCAAAAATGGGCATCTGAAATGAACAGACATTTCTCAGACAAAGAAGTAAAAGCAGCAAACAAATATATGAAAAAATGTTCAACAGCACTTGTCATGCAAGAGATGCCAATGAAAATAACACTGAGATTCCACCTCACCCCAGAAAGAATGGCTGCTATCAAGAAATCAACAAATAACAAATGCTGGTGGGGTTGTGGGGAGAAAGGAACCCTTCTCCATTGTTGGTGGGAGTGCAGACTGGTGCAACCACTGTGGAAGTCAGTATGGAGGTACCTCAGAGAACTAGGACTAGAGGTCTGATTTGACCCAGCTATTTCCCTGCTGGATATCTTCCCAAAAGAATTAAAAGAATCATACCACAGTGATATATGTGCACCCATGTTCATAGTGGTACAGTTTGTAATAACTAAAGCTTGGAAGCAGCCCAAGTGCCCATCAACTGAAAACTGGATAAAGAAAATGTGGGGTTTTTTTATAAAATGGAGTACTACTCAGCCTTAAAGAATGAAAAACTAGAGTCATGAAAGCATGATTTAAAAGGAGAAATCAAACCACTTTCCATTGCTGAGAGAACTATCGAGGCACTAACCCCTTAGCCACTGGCTTTAATAAAGGAACTCAAATCTGGCACAGAGAGTGGTGTATCTCCATTGTTCTAACTCACTTGTTCACAACAGCTGGAGGCCCTAGCAAGATGGTCCCCATGGGTGGACTCACCTTGATGTGGTTCCTCCTGTCTGCAACAGCAAACTGTAGGGGAGGCACCCCCTGAGGCTTTCCAGGGACCTGTAATCTCACTAGCAACACTACCAGGAGGGCAGAGAACCCTGAGACACCCTCCAAATTTTCTGGAGTCCATCTGGTCTGCTCTGAAGGTAAGGATCTTTCTGGTTCTGGTAGGGAACAATAATCCTCACAAGGAAGGCATTCTTCTGGCCCTTCCTAAGGTCAAGACACTAACTGAGGTGGCTCTCTGGTCTGATCTGGTCTGGTCTGGCTGCAAGTCAGCCAATCTGATAAATCCCCAGGGATGGGAGTGAAATATTTTTGGCCTCTAAACAATTGCTGCCTTGGGGCCAGGGATTTAGCTCAGTGCCTGCCTTGCAAGCAGAAGGATCCAAGTTTGATTCCTGGTACCAAAAAAATAAAAAAAAATTGCTGCCTGAATGAGTGAATGAATGGTAACATACAGTGTAAACTATGGAATCTTCTGTCTGTTCCCCATGAAAAAGAGGGAGATTCCCCATCAGAGTTATGAGGTCTGAATGAAGTTGTAGTGTGGTTCCATGGGTGCATCTAAGAAAGGTCAAGTGGAGTAGGGAACAGGGAAAGGGGCCATTACTATAACCTCTGCAGTGAGTCCTAGTTTCCTGTGAGCCATGGCAGCACAAGGCAAATTAATGTATTATACAGGAAAGGTAGAAAAAATGAGACTTAGAGAAGAAGCTGAGCTTTGGGCCTGATCAGTGCTGCTCTGGGCAGCAAAGACAAAAGACCCTCAGCTTGCCACACCTTTTATTCAGTACAATGGGAGAAACAAAGGTAACAAATGACTTGCAGAGAGTTTAGTACATTGGGATAAACAAGGTGTAACAAATGACTGGGGGGCAACGGAAATCCAAGAACAAGGAGGAACTGAGTAGATGAAGATTTTGTTCCTCCCAGGATGTCTTCAGCTGGTGTAATCTTGTCCTGGAGCGTCACAGCATCACTGGATCATTGAGGTCGCAGTTGTGACCAGAGGCCAAAACGGAATTATGTCTCAAAATGCTATAGCTGGTCTGTAGGCAGGAGAACTAGGCCTAATCAAATGATTTTTCCCTAAAATTATGTAGCATTGCTCCCAACAAAGTGGGTGCTTATGTGATGAGATAAATATACCTGAAAGCCTTGTTGGCCCTTAAAGTGGCTGAGAGGCCACAGCCAGTCAAACAACTGAGTAGTTCCTCCCACAGAGGAAAAGCCACTTCTTTGTCTGTTGAGACATTCGAGGGTTCACCACATAAACACTAAGGCTTCTTTATATCTGGATGTCTTCTTCTCTTTTTATTTGATCTTGAAGCTCCTATTCTTGTGTACCTCCTTCATGCCCTAAATCACTCTACCTTGGGGTCATCATCTTCACAACCTGTTACACCCCTGGTCTGCAAGTTTAGATTATTTTTCCTAAGGATTTTCTGATGATTATAGAGTGAAAATGTCAAGGGACAAACTTTGCACATTTTTTTGAGCTTGAGTGCCCATATTTTGGTGTGAGCTGGCCCTCTGAGGGCTCCCTCAACCCTGCCTTCATTCAAGCAGTTTGGAGGTTGTTACTGGGTCACCAGAACACTCTGATAATTTGCTTACATTGATTCCTGGTTTACTGTAGTGCAGCACCCTCCTCATGGGAAAGGCCACACTGCAAAGGCCTATTTAAAGTTGCTTGTTTCCAATATCTGTTCTCCTCTTCCTGGATGAACTCTGGAGAGACAGAAACCTGTTCTGCAACAGTTAGAAGCTAAGGAAGTTCTCCCCTGTACACCTCCATATAACCCTAGTTCACCCCCTCTCATGTCCTTCAGAACCCTCCTGCCACCAACTCCCTCTTTTTTTTCCTCTCTATTTCTCCTGCTACCTCTCCTCCTATAGGAGAGCATCTCCCATCCTACCAGCAGGGCACCACCTCAGAAAGATGCAATCCAGAGACTCTCTTGCCTTTGAGGGAGGCCCTTCCTCCCAATGGGGCAGGCCCTGGAACTTCCCAGTTCCTGGTATATGTTCCTTTTTCCACTTCTGACCTCTACAACTGGAAAACCCGGAATCCTCCATTCTCTGAGATACCCCAGGTTCTTGATTTCACTAAGACAGTTGATCTGTAGGACTCATCTACAAAACTGGGATGACTGTCAGCAGTTATTGACCCTGCTCACTGCTGAGGAGTGGGACAGGATGAGGTTTGAGGTTAGAAAGCTTTTACTGGGGGTAGGGGGAGCCTGTTCAGAGGGGGAGGACCACAAATTGCTGAAACAATGTTTCCCCTCAGAGCAGTCTGAATGGGATCCAAATTCTTCAGAGGGAAAACAGGCTTTGATCACTTTTGACTAGAACTTGTGAATGGGAATTGAGTAGCAGTTCAGAAACCCATTAATCTGTCAAAAACCACTGAAGCAACACAGGGAACATAGTCCCCCAATGCATTCCTGGAGAGACTCCAAGAGGCCTTCCAGGTTTATACCCGGTTCTACCCCTAGGCTCCAGAGAATAATAGAGCTATAGGTTTGTTACTATGTTTGTTATTATGTTACTCAGTCTGCACCCAATACTAGGAGAAAATTACAAAAATTGGAGCAATTCCAAGGAATGATCATACCTCAGCTGTTAGAAGTAGCTCACAACGTGTTTGACAATAGGGATTCAGAAAAAGGATATGGTATGAATTTCTACTTGCTTCTGACATAATAAAAACTTACATTCTATAGAATTAGTTTTAATATGATACACCCTAAATGTTCTCTTCATTAACACATTTAATCTACATATAAGTTTTCACCATAGTCACTGTTATCCACAAATTTTTAGTTCACAAGAAGGGCACAGAAACGAACTTTTGTGAAATCAGAGCAGTTACTTCTTATCACTGGAAGTCTATCAAGGTATTTTGCCTCCTCAGAGAATGCTAGAAATTCTCCATTCCTGTTTATAACTTGTTTTTACAAACTTGACCAAGGATATGTAATAAGCTATAAGGAAAATAACGAGTTTACCTTTTATTGTCATCTACTTCCAAGTGCTATTGGGCATTAAGTTCAAATCAATTGCGCATTTTAGGAAACTTAGGTGAGGCCCACTAAGGTTATATACTGCACATCATAATAAATTGCTGAATATATGTATCAAAACTGTGGGATTAAAACAAATTTTTAAACATTAAGATATTTTTAAACATAGATTGCTGCTCCACATTCCTGAGGCAGGCTCTTTATGTTTTGGTCTTAAGAAGCCACTTTTCTCTAAAAAAGCAAAAAAAAACCCTAAGCTTTAAGGTTACATTTTGCAGTTCTGATTACAATTGTATCATCTCTCTATTCCTGCTTTGAAAATATTAATATTACTTGCATAAGTTTTAAATGTATGTGCATGCATATTCTGCTTATAAAAACCCTATTTTATTTTGTCTTTTCTAAATCACTCCAATTCTAAAAATAATACTTACTGTGAGTCAAGTTTGATGAAAACAACTTTTTCCCATACTTTCTGTCTAGAAATTTAAAATTACAAATTTTCTCTCTTACAGAAAAAAGGGTAACAATGTAAGGATCTGAGACATTCCATGATATTTCTTGTCCTTGATGCAAATTATTTTTATATTTTTGACATAAGTGACTGTTATATTTTTGTGTATTCTTCCTTTTTCATTCTGATGTAAAGTAAATTGCCCCACCCGATTTGTTCAGGTCGTGATCAAATGGACACTTAGCCAGGAAGTCTTGTCTGAAAAGAGTCCCAGAGAGCAAGTGTGCATTTAACCAGAGCACTGTGCACCCTGTTTTCCTGCATGGTGCTTTTAGGGCCCATCAAGGAGCACACAGTCACCCTCTGGTCCCAAATCCAAGGGTGAACACTGGGCATGAGGCCAAGGACTGATGTTCTAAGAGAAAATGAGAAAAGGATTTCCCCTCTTCCTGAGAAAGTTCCACAGGAGAGCAGAAACATATTCCCTCATGATACACTAAATTGTGGCTGAATTTTATTAATTTACTTTTAACTTGTCATGTAATTATTTAAATTTTCAAAGAATAATGTTTACACTCAATAGGGTTGTGTTAGGATTGTACTTTGTTTTGTTGTGTTGTGTTGTGTTTTTGTTGTTGTTGACTAAGTGAGTATAATTGAAAATTCCAGGAATATATTTATTTTATTACTGACATTATCATGGATGGAATGACAAAATTTTCATCATGAAATATATTGTAAGGAAAGGCATGATTCTATTATAGGAGTATAATATCCAGGGTGGGCAGCAGGCCTGATACTCTTGTCCAATAACAAATTAGAGGGAAGCAGTTAAAGAATGGAAGATGCTTTATTTGTGGGAAGGAAGAAAAAAGCAGACAGAAATAAGCTGCCCTGGAGGGGACACACAGTCTGGAAAAAGATAGACAGATGCAAGCCTTTAACCCTGGGTCACTTTAATTAGGGTTAGAGACTGTTCTGCCAAGGCCACAGCACCTGGACAAGTCAAACTTACATTTGATTATTACTTGTTAATCTAGGAACATTAGTTCCATCATTAGGTTATTTATTTATGAATACTGTTGTTCTGACACAGGCAAAAGTCTCAACTTTCTTCTGAACTATTTTCATTGTGTCCTTCAGATTGTGAAAATGGAAATTACATTTCCATTATCATTTAATTATAGGAATTTTGAATTTCTCCTTTTATTCTTTCTGGGATCCACTGATTATTCCTTTTTGTTTGTTTTTTTATTTTTTGGTGTTTGATGTATATCCCTTTATTGGTACATTTTAGGTGTACAATATAATGACGTTCATCATTGGAGATGTGCACCTTTACATACTCTCTTGGTTCTTATTTTTCTTCCTTCCCCTGCCCTCTCTTCAACCCCTCCATCCCACCCTATTTACAAAGACTTTGTTTACATTTCTTCATTTTCTCATATTAATTCCATTCCCTTCTTTCCTTTCCCCTACCCCTCCCACTTCCCCCTCCCCTTTGCCCCTTTTCTTCCTGTTTCATATTATCTATTATACTTTTTAGTCCTTATTTACAGTTTCAGTTTCTCATACTAGAGAAACTATTCAGTATTAACACATGTGTATCCTGTTTATTTCACTTGAGAGTATCGCCTCCATGTACATTCATTTAGCAATAAATATCTCTAATTTCTCATTATTGATGGCTGAGTAGTACTCCATTTTATTTTTAAAAAACACTTTTTCTTGATCCAGTCTCCAGTTGATGGACATTTGGGCTGTTTCCAAATTTTAGCTATTACAAACTCTGCTGTTATGAACATGGTGCACATATATCACTGTGGTATTATTCTTTTAATTCTTTGGGGAAGATACCCAGCAGGGGAATAGCTGGGTCAAATGGGACTTCCAGTCCTAGTTCTTTGAGGTATCTCCATACTGATTTCCACAGTGGTTGCACCAATGTACACTTCCACCAGCAATGGAGCAGTGCTCCTCTTTCCCCACAACCCTACTAGCATTTGTTGTTGGTTGAGCAGCCATTCTTTCTGGAATCTCAGCATTGTTTTCATTTGCATTTCTCGAAAGACCAGTGATGTTGAACATTTTCTCATATGTTTATTTGCCATGTCTACTTCTTTGTGTGAGAAATACCTGTTCATTTCAGATGCCCATTTGTGGATTAGGTCTATAAATTTGGAAGGTCTGATTTTTTTAAGTTCTTTATAGATTCTAGATAGTAGACCTTTGTCTGAAAGACCACTGGTGAAAATTTTTTCCCACATTGTGGGTTGTCTATTCACACTGCTGGTGGTTTGTCTTGCTGTGCAGAAGCCTTTTAATAAGAAGAGATCCCACTTGTTGATTGTGCTAGTTCATGGGCAACAGAGGTTTTATTCATAAAGCCTTTTCCCATCACAATATCTTGAACATTCTACCTAACCTCTGTTCCAGCCTGTTTAGCATTTCTGTCTTTCTATTTAGATTTTTAATCAACTTTGATTTTAGTTTAGGGCATGGTGAGAGATATAGGTCTAGTTTTAGTCTTTGGCAGGTTGAAACCCAATTTCTCCAGCACCATTTATTAAAGAGACTGTCTTTTCTCCAGTGAGGGTGTTTGGGTCCTTTGTCAAAGATGAGGTGTCTGACTGTGTCTGGAGTTGTTTCTGCATCTTCTAATCTGTTCCACTGGTTTTCAGGTCTGTTTCTTTGACAGTACCATTTTGTTTTTATCACAGTAGCTTTATAGTATAGTTTCAAGTTAGGGGTTGTAATACTCCTTGCCATGTCTCTATTACCTAGAATTGTTTTTACTATTCTAGGTCTCTTCTTGTCCAAATGAATTTTTGGATTGTTTTCTCAAGGTCTATGAAGTATGCTACTGGGATTTCAATTGGGATAGCATTGAATCTATATCAATTTTGGAAGTATAGCCATTTTCACTATGTTGATCCTTCCTACCCAGGAGCAAGAGATGTCTTTCCATTTTCTGATATCCCCTTCAATATCTTTTTTCAAAGTGCTATAGTTTTTGTAGAAGAGGTCTTTGATTTCTTTTGTTAGGTTGATTCCTAGGTATTTCAGTTTTTTTGGATACTACTGTGAAAGGAATTGTTTGCCCTATTTCTCTTTCAGTGAGTCTGTCATTTGTGTAGAGGAAAGCTATTGATTTTTGTGTGTTGACTTTGTATCCAGATACATTAGTGAATTTGGTTATTAAGTCTAGAAGAGTTTTGGTGGAGTTCTTGGGGTTTCCTATGTAGAATATTGTGTCATTTGCAAATAATGACACTTTGACTTCTTCATTTCCTATCTTTATTCCTTTTATTTCTTTCTCTTGTCTAATTGTTGTGGCTAATATCTCCAACACTATATTGAACAGGAGTGATGATAGTGGACATCCTTGTAGTGTTGCTGATTTTAGTGTGAAGGATTTCAGTTTTTGACCATTTAGTATGATATTGGCTGTTGGTTTTCATAGAAGACTTTTATCAGATTGAGGTAGAGACTGCCTATTCTGATTTTTTGTAGTGTTTTTATCATAAATGCATGTTGGATTTTGTCAAATGCCTTTTCTGCATCTATTGAAATGATCATATGGTTTTTGTCCCTGGCTCTATTGATATAGTGTATTACATTGATTGATTTGCATATGTTGAACCATCCCTGCATCCCTGGGATCAATCCCACTTAGTCAGGGTGTATGACCTTCTTGATGATCTTCTGCATTCTGTTTGCCAGTATTTTATTGAGGATTTTTGGATCTATGTTCATGAGTGAGAAGGGCCTATAGTTCTCTTTTTTGGTTGGTTCTTTCTTTGCTTTGGGGATCAAGGTGATGTTTGCTTCCAGGAATGATTTTGGGATTATTGCTTCCCTTTAAATTTCATTGAAGTGTTTAACATTAGTGGCAGTAGTTCCTCTCTAAATGTCTTATGGAATTCAGTGGTGAAGCCATCAGGACCGAGGCTTTTCTTGGTTGGTAATTTTTAAATTACATTTTCTATTTCATTGATTGATTTGTTTAGAATTTTTAGGTCTTCTTCATTCAACTTTGGTAATTCACACATGTCTAGGTATCTGTCCATTTCTTCTGTGTTTTCCATCTTATTGGCATGTAGTTTCTGGAAGTAGGTATTGATCATTCTCTAGATTTCTGGTGTGTCCATTGTAATTTCACCCTCTTCATTCTTAATTGTGTGGATTTGGGCCTTTTCTTTCCTTTTTCTGATAAGGTTGGCTGAGGGTTTTTCAATTTTTTATTCTTTCAAAGAACCAACTCTTGGATTCATTAATTTTTTTTGTATTGTTCTCTTAGTCTCCATTACATTGATTTATGCCCTGATCTTTATAAATTCCTCCCTTTTTTGAGCGTTGGGTTTGTCCTGCTCTTCTTTTTCTAGAAGCTTGAGGTTCAGCATCAGGTTGTTTAATTGGGCACGCTCTGTTTTCCTAATATGATTATTCACTGCTATGAATTTCCCTGAGACCATTTTCATTGTGTCCAATAGATTCCAATATGTTGTATTTTCATTGTCATTTATTTGAAGTAACTGTCTGACTTCTTCTTTAATTTCCTCTCTGACCCATTGGTTTTTCAGAAGTGTGATGTTCAATTTCCATGTGTTTATGAAGTATTTGCAGTTTCTTTTGCTGTTGATCTCCAATTTCATCACACTGTGGTCTGATAATATACAGGGGATAACTTCAATTCCTTTGCACTTAGCTAAATATGTTCTATGAGCGAGTATGTGATCTATTTCGGAGAATGACCCGTGTACAGCTGAAAAGAATGTGTATTCTGATTTTGTGGGGTGAAACATTCTGTAAACATCCATTAGGTTTATATCTTTGATAGTTTGATTGAGTTCTAGTATTTCACTGGTTGTTTTTTGTCTAGTTGATCTATTTGTGACAATGTGGTATTGAGGTCCCCCACTACTATTGTATTAGTACTTATATGGTTTTCCATGTCCATTAGTATTTGTTTTTTATAGTTGGTTGCACTAGTGTTTGGTGCATAGATATTTATGATTGTCATCTCTTCCTCTTGGATTGTTCCCTTTGATTATTCAATAGTGTAATTTTCAATCACTGTGTTAGTGTTTTTTCTGTGGTTCCTTTGCTGTTGCTTTATAGATTCAACATATTGTAGTACTATGTGACATTTGAGACTTTAAAAAAAAAAAGCTTTATTATCATTCACTAAACACACACATATACAAAATTAAAATTATTCAAAGAAAAGCAATGGAAGGATAAAAAACTATACTAGTATTCAAATATAATAGAACCTAACTAAAGCAAAACTGAAAATTACATAAACATTTTTCCATACAATTTTTAAAAACATCTCAAGCATTAACAAAATGTCAGAAGACGTGATTTGTTTTAGACAGATTTGCAAAACTAATATTGAAGAAATAGTGGCCTGGTGAAAAAATTCTAATTAACTATTACACTCCACATAGGCCAATTTTTAAAATTTAAATTTCAATACAGTCATGTGACATGTGATGGAAATATAATCTGAGAAATATGTTATTAGGCAATTTCATCCTTGTGTATTGCAAAGTACCACACAGAGTGCCAAATTCTAAGTGCAAGCTGAAAATATTTATGTCAATCATCTGTGGTGGCCCCTTGATATTATCCAAATATGCAGTTAAACACAAGATACATGAGGCTACCACTGGTGTAGGAGCACACTTTTTTACAGTAAACTCTTTTACATAGTAGGATTATGCTCCAAAGGATGAAAAGCACAGCATGTTATGATAAGTACCTAAAACAGCAACAGTCATTTATCACACTATCAAGTACTGTGTACTGCACATAGTTGTAAGTGCTTCTTCTGGAAATACACCCTTCTCTCATTTGATCTCAGTGACTCTTCCTTCCCAACCCACTGATGAGCTCCAGCCTAGCCTCTATCTACATCTCTTCCTAAAGTTTGAAACACAATCTATATATGGATTCTTTCCAGATTCCAGCCTGTAACTCTGATCTCTTCCCTTCCCCTCCTGCCACCCCTAACCCTTTGAACATTTTCTTCATATTACAAATTATCAATTATTCATTTTAATCATTTAATCATAAATTACACTTTCAGTTTCTCACACTAGAGAAACTATTCAGTATTTACACATGTGTGGTCCTATTTATTTCACTTAAGAGGATAGCTTAACCTATCCCTGCATTTCTTCAACCTCATCACTCATTTGCATATATTTCTTTCCATCCATTGGACTTAAGTTCAATTACTGCTTGTTATTCTAGGAACTTTAGTTATATCATTAGGTTATTTATTTATGATCACTTTTGAAACATAGGCAAAGCTCTAAACTTTCTTTTGTACTATTTTCATTGTGTCCTTCAGATTGTGAAATATTACATTTCCATCATTTAATTATAGGAATTTTGAATTTCTCCTTTTATTTCTTCTGGGACCCACTGATTATTCAATAGTGTCATTTTCAATCACTGTGCTAGTCTTTTTTCTGCGGTTTCTTTGCTGTTGCTTTATAGATTCACCATATTGTGATACTCTGGGACATTTGAGACTGTTTTAATATTTTAAGTTCAATAACATTTGCTTTATGGGTGTAACATATTGTTTCTTTTAGAGAAATTTCCATGGGATGATACAAAGAAGTCATACTATTCTGCTTTTAAATGCAGATTTCTGTATGTTTTTGTTTTCTATTTGAATTATAGCATAGTCTAACTCTATTCTTTGTTGTTTTATTTCTAGTTGATCATCTAGTTGTGAGAGCAGGATATTGAAGACACCCACAATTATTGCATTAAATTCTATGTGACCTTTTATGTCAAGAAGTGTTTCTTGAAACTGGGTACATCAAGTTTGGGTAAATGCATATTTACAGTGGTTGTCTCTTGGTAGATTGCTCCCTTTGCCAATATTCAATGCCCTTCTTTGTCTCTACTGAATCATTTCTGTTTGAAATCTTCTTTGGTGGGTGTAAGCCTAGCTCCTCTGACTTTTTTAGCCCTCAAGTAGACTAAAGTGTCCTTTTCCTTTCAATCAGTGTATTTTTGGGGTCACATGTGATTCTTTCAGTCACCATATATCAGGGTATTATGTTTTGATTCAATCTGTTATTTTATGTCACTCACTGAAGACTTAAGACAATTTCATGAAATTTTGTTAAATGTGTTGTATTAATTTATTTTATTTTGTTATTTTCTTAGCCTTTGTTTCATATCTTGTATTTTTTATTTTTAACCTGTTTCTGCAGTAAGATTCATTTTTTCCCCTTCATCTCATCATTGTGACTGACCTCCTTATCTGTTTTGAAAATTATTTTAAGAATTTTTGCAACAATTTTTATTCAGTAGGTATGTCATTAGTCTTACCTTTGAAGGTCTTTACTTTTCCTTCAATTAGACTAGGTATAGCATTGTAAGTTTGTAATTATTTTCTTCATGGCCAGAATTACATCAATTCAACCCTTTTGGCTTTTAGATTTTCAGTTCAAAAAATATGTTTTTGCCTCTGAGTTAATAATTCTAAGTGGTTTAGTATTTTATTATATCTCCTTAAAAAGTATAACATACAAGGCAAACATAATAATTATTTATTTATTTTGAAAGAACACTATAAACTTGTAGACCTCAGGACAAAGGCAGAGAAGCCAGTGGCTCATGCACATTGTCATGTCACAGAAAGTTTGGTCTCCACATGGCTCACAGGAACACACATGATGCCTATTGTTGCTCACTGATTTTCAAATTCGTAAATTCACAACATTTCAGGTTCAAAGCACTATACAATGGGAGTCATAATTTTTCTCATACACTGAGTACATGGTAATCTTACATGTTTCAATTATACAGTTTATGAGTTATTAAACTTTAAAGTGAATAAAGTGGCAAAAAAGTCTAAAATTTGTGTATACAGAAATATTATACTGATATTGGTTTTAAAACACACGAATTTTCTCTTTTTGCAAAGTTTTCCTTACAGCACAGAATTTTTACATTTTAGATTTAACAAATCATTGATGACTCCAAACTATAATATGAATTTGTAAGTACCTGTTTCTCATAATATCCAAGAGCATGTTGCTAACTAAAAAACATCTAGAAAGGAAAAAAAACAAAGACTTAATTTTTTTAACAATGAAACCAAAGAATTTCTTAGAAGAACAAAAGACAAGTGGAAAGCTGTAAATGCCTAGCCTCACTGGTATATTGATTGTCTAGATCCCACTCTCTTCTGCATGATTCTAACAATAGCACTCTTCACCTCTTTGTTTGTGAGGCTCTAAATGAGAGGGTTCAGCATGGGGATCACAATCCTGTAAAACACAAAAGCCACCTGATCCTTTCCCAAGGAGTAGGACATTTTGGTTTTAGATAAGTAAAAATCATAGTGCTGCAGATGATGGTGACTCCCAGGAGATGGGAGGCACAGGTGGAGAAATCTTTTATCTTTCCAGCAGTGGAATTAATTTTCAGGGTAATGGAGAGGATGGACACATAGGATTCAGTATGGTGATGAGGGACAGCACTAAACTGGATCCAGCACAAATTAATATAATGATTTCAACCTCATAAGTGTCACTGCAGGACAGTGCTAAAATTGGGGATGGGTCACAGAAAAAGTGCTGGATGACAATAGAGTTGCAGAAGTGCAGTCTGCTCATGAAAACTGAACCCACAGTGGACTCCACAAAGCCAATAACATAAAAGCCAGCTAGCAGGACATGGCACAGTCCTGTGTACATAATGACTGGATAGTGCAGGGGGCTGCAGATAGCTACATAGTGATCATAGGCCATCCAGTAGAGAAGGAAACATTCTGCAGCAACAAAAACTATAAAAATTACATCTGGGTGAGGCAAACCAGGAAGGAGATGCCCTTGGTGGAATTCTGTATGTTTTCTAAAGTTTTAGGGGTGATGGCACTTGAGTAGCTGAGGACCACTTGAGTTCACACAAAGTGTGAAGTTTGTTCTTTGACATTTTTACCCCATAATCATCAGAAAATCCTGAAGAAAAATTTCTAGGCATGCAAACAAAAGACATAATAGGTAGTGTGGATAACTACCCAATGGTAGAGACTTAGGGCAGACAGGAGATATCCAAGAATAGGAGCTGCAAGAACAAATAAAAAGAAAAGACAAAGCAGCATGAGGGAGAGGACATCAAAGGGGTCACCAGGTAGCGGGGCCTGACAGTACATTGATGGGGGGCGTTACAGGTGAGTATCTGTTCAGGGTTTCCAAAACCTCAGGAGGACTAGGTCCCCTGTATCAACATTGAAGTCTCAGATGCCACTAATGTTTCCACTGCAGAATTGTGAAGAGGCTCCAAAATGCTTCTTCCTCTAAGGGTCGTGGGATGGCCTCAACCACAAGGTTGACAAAAGACTGTTGTTCATAGGGAGGGGAGAACAAAGCCACCGATGGTCAGAGGATGTCAAGAAAACTGTTTAAGGAGTAAGAAACCCAAGTGGGAAAACACTGACAGATGTAGTCAGCCAGGAGCTGCCCAAGGTGGAGGTCAATAAAAAGCAGATGAGTGAGAACTGACTGAATTATTATACTCCTGTGCCTGGTGACCAAGAGACCAAGCGAGGCTGGAAAGATCTCTCAGCTCTGAAGCAGTTTGATTTCTCCATTTAAAACATGCTTTCAGTTGGGGAGGGCTCAAGAGGAGAGCAGGTGGAATTCTACAGAACCATGCCGGGTTAGCGGGAGGGCAAGAGGAAGTTTCCCATACTGGGTGAGCTGCACAACATTCTGCAGGTGAAGAAAATTTAGTGCCAAACAGGATGTGGGTTTTGATTGCTTTGTTTAAGCACAAGCAGAAAATGGTGATGAGGTTCAAGATGGAGTCAGGTTGGCTATCACATGAGAAATTCTATAAATTTTTACTAATTTAACATAAGAAAGTTAGAGGGAAGAATTAGGTGGGATAGACTATGGGGCCAAGGCCTTAATGAGAGTATTTACATACAAGAAGGAAAGAGGGAGGAACGGGATAGTCAAAAGGTATTGAAGGAGAGGAATAAAGTACAAAAAAGGAGAATATAAACTAAAGGGATAAAAATGGGGGAGAATGAATCAAATTAAAGAATTAGCAGATACATGTGTGATAGAATGTTAGAAAGCCGGAGAAACAACCCTGGTAGGAGAGAACCTAACAAAACCAGGTAAGACCCTCTAGGTGCACATACAATAGCATAATGCTTACAAAATCACACACACTGTGATTCTGCCTCCTTGAGGGACATCTGGATGGAAGATCAGTATTTCCTGTAGAATTCCACTGTGGGACAAGGCCTAATAGAAGGAGCAACATGGAAATCACGTTGTCTTTCTCTGTGTCTCTTTCTCAGCCTCTGTCCAGGTGATAGAGGCCATTTCCTGCAGTCTGAAGCTGAGCTCCAACCTCTATGATGACCTCTGTCCTCTGCTAGGTTTGCCCTTGCTGAGCCTGGACCACAGCTGCACTCATCCCCTCTGCTCTTGGGAGCCAAGATGAGGGGGAAATGTGTTGTCGGCATAACCTGTGTGCAGGTCCTGACTATGGCTCCTGTGCCTCAATTCCCAGGCCTCTCTCTTAGATGCTTGGATGTCCAGTGTTTATGTGCTTCCCTGGTTGCTCTGAAAGCCACCAATAGATCAATAATGCACTAGATGATATTTTGCTCACATAATAAAAATATAAATCATTTTCTAGCTGTGTAATAAACAAAGTGATTTAGCTTTAATTATATTAAAAGTTAAAGAAGTTCTTTAACTTAATTATTGGCTACTAAGTCTTACATTTTTCAAGAAAAACTGATAGCCTAAAAACTGGTACAATATATTTTCTAAATCATAAAAATATACATGAATGAAAATAAGGTGAAACTATAGATTTTAGAAACGACTGGAGAGGGGAAAGAGACCATATATATATATATGAAATTATTCCCCAAACAACGTATTGAACAAAAGTACTTTTTACATCATAGTCACAGCAGACTTCTCAACATATACATTCATGGCAAGAAGGCCTGGAGTAAAGTATTTCAAGCACTAAAAGAAAACATCCTCCAACCCAGATTGATATCCTTCAAAACCATCTTCAAAATTGATGAAGAAACAAGATACTTTCATCACATAGAGAACCCAAGAAACTTCACGAATACAAAACCAGCTCTCCAAAAACTTTTAAACAATACTTTAGGAAAAGACAATGAGGATCACAACCCCAGGAAGCTCACCAGAATGAATGCAATCACAAGACAAGAAATGAAATGCAATGGGGAAGAATCTAACAAAAAGAAAATGTCATGACAATTTTTAAGTCAATATATATCAGTAATAACCATCAATGTTAATGGTCTCAATCCAGCAATCACAAGAAACAGACTGGCAGAATGGGTCAAGAAACAGAACCTAACAATATGCATGTTGCCAACAGGAAACACACTTAATTTGAAAAGAAACTCATAGAAAGTTAAAAGGTGGAAAAAATACTCCATGTGAAAGATATCCAAATTAACATGAGTTAGTACTCTATTTGCAGAGCAAATGGATTTCAAACCAAAATTAATTAAGAGACAAAGAGAAGGAGAGTACAAACTTGTTAAGAAAACTTTCCAAGAGGAAGAGATGACAATCATAAATATATATGTACCAAATTCTAGCACACCCAAAAATATAAGACAAATGCTAATGGACATGAACAATCAAATAAGCAATGATACAGTAGTAGTGGGGGACCTCAACACCCCACTGTCACAAATAGATATATCAACTAGAAAAAAAATCAAAATGAAATACTAGACCTCAATCAAACTCTAGAACAAATGCACTTAACAGATATTTGCAGTGTTCCACCCTACAAAAACAGAATACACTTTTTTTTTCGGCTGTATACTGGTTGTTCTCCAAAATAGACCATATACTAGCTCATAGAACAAGTTTAAGTAAGTGCAAAGGAATTGAATTTATCCCCCGTGTAATATCAGACTATAGTGGGATGAAATTGCAAATCAATAGCCCAAGAAACCACAAGAATTACATAAACACATGGAAATTGAATAACACACTTCTGAATAACCAATGAGTCAGAGAAAAAATTAAAGAAGAAATCAGACATTTTCTACAATTATATGACAATGCAAATTGCAACTTATCGGAATCTGTGGGACACAATGAAAGCAGTCTTAGGTGGGAAATTCATCATAGTGAATACTCATATTAGAAAAATAGAGTGAGCACAATTTAACAACCTAATGATGAACTTCAAACTTCTAGAAAAGGAAGAGCAAGACAAACCCAAACTCATACAAGGGAGGAAATTATAAAGATCAGAGCAGAAATCAATGCAGTGGAAACTAAGGACTGATATAAAAAGTCAATAAAGCAAAGAGTTGGTTCTTCAAAAGAATAGACAAAATTGACAAATCCTTAGCCAACTTTATCAAAAAAGATAAAGAAAAGACCCAAAGCCATGCAATAAGGAATAAAAAGGGTGAGATTACAATGGAACCAGCAGAAACCCAGAGGATCACCAATACCTACTTTCAGAACCTATATGCCAATAAGATAAAAAATCACAGAAGAAATGGATAGATTTCTAGATAAATAAGAATTAATGAATTTGAACAAAGAAGACCTAAATATTCTAAACAACCAATATCATGAAATTGAAAATGTAATTCAACACTTACCAATGAAGAAATGATCAGTCTTGATAGCTTCACTGATGAAGTCTACAAGACATTTAGAGAACCATTGGCACTACTGTTTAAACATTTCTGTGAAATTGAAAGGGAATCAATACTCCCAAGTTCATTCCTGAAAGCAAGCATCAACTTGATCCTCAAATGTAGACAAAGACCCAACTGAAAAAGAGAACTATAGGCCAATCTCACTAACAAACACAGACACAAAAATCCTCAATAAGATACTGGCAAAGAAAATGCAGAAGATCATCAAGAAGATCATACAACCTGACCAAGTTGGATTTATCACAGGGGTAAAGCAATGCTTCAACTCATGCATATCAATATATGTAATACATTATATTAATAGTTCTAAGGACAAAAACCATATGATCATCTTAATAGATCCAGAAAAAGAATTCAACAAAATTCAACAGGCATTAATAATAAAAACAGAAAATTGGAATCGGTGGTCTCTAACACAACCTGATAAAAGCCATCTACGAAAAGCCAGCAGCCAATATCATACTAAATGGTCAAAAATGGAAATCATTCACAGTGAAATCAGGAACAAGACATGGGTGTCCGTCCCTCCTGTTCAATATAGTTTTGGAAATATTAGCCACAGCAATGAGACAAGAAAAGGAAATAAAAAGAATGATGATAGGAAATGAAGAAGTCAATTTGTCATTATTTGCAGGTGACATGATATTCTATATAGGAGACCCCAAGAACTCCTCCAAAAGGCTTCTAGACTTAACCATATTCAGTACAGTAGGTGGATACAAGGTCAAATCATAAAAATCAATAGGTCTCCTGTACATGAACAAGAGACTTACTGAAAGGGGAACTGGAGAAACAGCTTCCTTCACAATAGTATCCAAAAAAATGAAATACCTAGGAAGCAGCCTAATGAAAGACATCAAAGAACTCTACTTTGAAAACTATAGCAATCTGAAAAAAGAGATTGAAGAGGATATCAGAAAATGGAAAGACATCCCTTGCTCCTGGGTAGAAAGAACTAATATAGTGAAAATTTACATACTTCCAAAACTGCTATATAGTTTCAATGAAACCCCAATTTAAATCCCAACAGCATATTTCATAGACCTTGAGAAAACAATCCAAAATTTATTTGGAACAAGAAGAGACCTAGAATAGCAAAAGCAATTCTAGGCAACAAAGACAAGGCAGGGGGTATCACAATTCCAATCTTGAAACTATACTACAAAGCTACTGTGATAAAAACAGAATTTTACTGGCAAAGAAACAGACCCAAGGATCAGTGAAAACTGTTAGAATATGCAGAAACAATTTCAGACTCACTCAGCCACCTCATATTTGACAAAGGAGCTAAACACCCTCAGTGGAGGAAAGATAGCCTCTTTAATAAATGGTGCAGGAAAAAATGGGTTTCAACTTGCCAAAGATTAAAAAGTAGTCCTATTCTCTCACCATGCACTAAACTAAAATCTGCCTTGACCCACATTGCATAGGGTCCAAAACTGGGGAGAGTGGTGGGAGATGAAGAAAAATAAAAACACCAAGATTATGCTTGAACGGTGGGACCAGGTGGAGTCACAGCCTGTCAGGAGCTAATGGCTGCCTGGCATCCAGTGTGTGCTTTCTTTATAGTAAAAGACCAACAGGAAGAGAAGGCTGGGTAAATAGTGCTATGTGGCCTAGGCTGAATGTAGTGTGATTGTCTCATGATTGGAGTATGCACAGAAAGGGAATAAGGAAGAGGTATACATAATGTAAGTGTCTCCTGTGGTTGTGCCATTCAGGATCTACAATCTACAGCCTATGGTGGAGAAAGGGAGTAGGGAGGAGGTGAACTGCCATCTTCAGGCTCGGCCCACGCCATGTCCAACTTTTATGTTTGAAAAAGGCAACTGCATCAGGTCGGTGAACTTTGCAGTTCCTAGAACTGTAGCACATGAAGAGAATCACTCAGATGCAGTCTTTGTATGGCTGGGGTGCCACATTGTGCCAATTGTGGCAGGGCTGTCACATTGTGCTGCTTGCAGTAAATCCATCAAATTGGTCCATGCTAATACATTCTGGGATGATGATGTCTGTAGCATCTTTTAATTTTCTGTTGAAAAATAAGCATACCCTAACCCCTATGTTATTAATTATATTTAGACATTTACCTTTTATTTAGAATAGTCTTTGACAAAAGTAGTGTTTAAGACATGTCTATAGATCTATCGTTGTATATATTTATTTTCTATAAGGGGATTTTTAAAAAATTAAATGTATATAACAAGATCTAATTCAGTTTGTGGAGATAGCTGTATCCTCCCCCTCTTTTTTATGTAATTATTCTTTTAGGGAAAACTGAGTACTCCCAACAGTGGCTTGTCCCTGTGAGTTATCTAATAGACCTCAGACACAAGCACTCACAATGTGTCTAACTGACTTAGCTTTCTACAGTAATTTTTTTAATAAAGACCATCTCCAACTGAGGTTGGAGGAGAAGGGCATAGTTTCAATCCAACTGCTTCAAGCTGAGAAGGGTCAATGTAGGGAAGACCACAGTTAGGGGTGCTTTTCAGGGAGCTAATTTAATAGGCTTTAAACAAAAATCATGTTGTAATTATAAACAATTTATAAAGTCAATCTGGTGGATTTTGGTGAAAAATCTAGCACATTTATTGTTGACTATTTCTATAAAATCACTTGGAGTTTGTCAGCCTATAGGCAAGAATAAACAAAATTGAAAAAATTAGAGCATATTATTAAAGTAAAAGTACTGAAATAAAAAGCAGGTGGGGGAACAACCATGTTTAAAATCTTCTTTAAAAGGACTAAAGCAGTCAATGTAACCGGCTGGCTCTTAGGTCCTTTTGTTAATGAAGATTATCTAAAACTGGTTGTGATCAATTAGTTGTAAACACCACTGCACTCAAACCAGCCATTGGTCTGATATTTTGTCATAATACTTCTTTTTAAATTTATCTGTGAAAAGATTGAAAATTTAATAATTGGAAAAACAATTTTAGCTAAAATTTTAAAAACTCAGGTTGAGGTCTATAAATTTTACCACAGTTTTGTCTATTGACCCATAACAAGGGTGAGTCATTAGAGTAGTTGGAAACTGCCAGTAGGGGTCAGCAATTGGAGCCCCTTCTTATATACAACTTTATTACTATGGTCTTGACTTTATATATCTTGGGATTATAGTTTTCTATTCTACTGGGTGTTTAAGACCAAGTTAAGATGAGAGCTATATTAATTAGAATTAACCACTTGCTCTTGCTGTTGATCATGGCCAATTAAGTTTCCACAGAGATTACTTTCAACCCTGAATAGAGCTTCTCAGCTCCTGTAAGTGTCAGCCATCAGGATGTATGATGGCCTTGCTTGACCATGTTGCTTTCTGTGAAAGCACGAGAGATTTTTCCCTATAAGTTACACTCCTTTGGCACACTATTGATTCTTATCTTTTTGTTGTCCTATAATTTCCCTGCTCAGTAGGTTGAATGACTTACTAAAGTTGTAGGATCTTGTAGAAAATGTTCTTCATATCCTGGGTGGTTTGTATACCTTGAAGGGGCAGGGCTAAAATATTGTCTGTCTGCTTAACCCAGTTAACCTTCTAGTTTTGTTCTCTAAACTTTCATTGTTGAACATCCAGAAGACAAGATCAGTAACATTAGCATTGCAATGGGAAATGTGAATTTACTTATTATAATTCTATTTGGATATCAAGCACATTGAAATATAAAGTATAGTTGGACAACTTATTTTTTATCAACCATGGTTGTTCTAGTAGTTGAAGTCCTGTAAAAAGTTAACAGAAGAAAAGGTTCAAATTAAGAGCCACACATAATATTTTAGCATGACAATCATGATGACATTATCTTTGTAACACAATTAAATGTCCATCTTAATATAAAATAGATGTAGTTAAATGCACTCATTCTCCTCTGAAAACCAAAAAAAACCAGTCTTACCTAAATTGTTATCTTTTGATGTGATGCCATCTAAAGAAAATCCATCCACTTATAAATGTACCTGTTACGATAAGTAGCTGGAGTGTAAGAAAAAGTCAAACACCTGAGTCAAAAGGAGGTCATTACCATAAACAATATATTAGAAAACCTATATAGTCAGAAAGCATTAATACATTTAGTACAACAGAAATTTAACAATAACATCACAATTTTATGTATGAAACTTGTTACCTCAATTTAGTTTGATACAAAAAGCATCTTTTCAATAAAACCTTGTTGTTTTTCTCACGGAAATTTTAATCACTTTAAGATGATCAGTGTAAACATATCACAATAACATATTTAGAATTTAACCCTTTGATGACAATCAATGTAAACATAGTACAATAACATATTTAGGTAATATTCATGGGTATAAGTCTCTTATAAGGCTATGAAAACTAACAGGGTCAGTCGGTTGTAAAAGTATGAAAACTGTTGAGGTCCCCCTAGTGAGAAAAGGTTGGAAAATATTTCCATGTGGGTGCTGCTTTGTTCAACAAGGGGAGTTCTGTTTAGCAGCCCCTCAAATCCAAGGGTCTCCATTTAATTACCTTGACAAAGCTTATTTAATAGCCTATAAAAATCAGATTGTTACATTATTTGTAACCAATTAAAGTTTTGGAGTGATTATATTTAGACAATAAGTACTACATCTTTTTAATCTGTTAGCAACCTGAGGGGAAAAAGTGTGCCTTTAACTTAAATAACCTTTATGTTTAGGGCAATTTAAATTATAAGTAAATATCTTTTTTCAAAAAAATTTTAAAGGCAAAAAAATGGAAAATTTGTTGAGCTCAAACAAAATAGAAGTATGATTGGACAAACATATAAGACAATTTATAAAGCAAGAGTGCACTCAAATATATTTAGCCTAATTGAATTATAATATCCTTTTGTAATTTTTAGGTTCATAATTGTAAATAAGACTAGTCAAAACCTTTTGTAAGTCAATTAACAGAGATCTCTTGTAGAACTGCAAAGAATGAAAGCTCTTTATGCCTTCAAAAGCAAATCTTTTATAACAAACTTGAAGCAAACAAGGAAACATATTTTCTTGATAAATCACTTCTGTGCACTTTCTTGACATACCTAGGCCTTCTGGTCTTGTATATCTTTCTTTACCCTTCTAACAAAACAAACATACAAAATATTTTCACATTAAAAGTAGCTCTTTTATTTACAGCATTCTCAACATTTTTTCTCCATCTCATTTACTATAACGTTCTATAACAAATTTGACTTCAGCTGTTAAAATTTTAAAGTGTCCCTTTTTTTGTTCTCAGATCATTATATTGTAAAATTTAACAGTCTTGCAATGGAGCCATAGTAACCTTGAGTTCTTCATTAAGGAATTACAGAAAAGAGCAAGTTAACCCTATAATTACAAGTCAAGAATTTGCAATGCACAAGAAATGTTTTAAGCACATCAGTTGCAAATCAAATCAAGTTAAAAGAAAGATAGTTATCAATTAGCTAAAATTTGTAAATTGATTTCTCTTCTAAAATTTCTTTATGTCTGCTAGAGCACAGTTGCAGTTTCTCTGGCTTTGTTTTCAATTCCAGGCCTTTGAAGGCAGCATCAGGCTGGTAATATACTGCTAGCCTTGGGGCTCTTAAATCCAGGTGTGTTTTTTTCTCATTCTTTTGCTTTATGCTTTTTAGAGCTTTCCTAGCTGTTTTCAATCCATTATTTTCTCATTTCAATTCTTTCCAGGGTGATGGCAAGTTTTGATTTTTCTGAATCTGACCACAGCATTTCCTGGTGCATTAAAGGCAAGCAGTAGTCCTCATGCTTTTGCCCACACATCCTCTGCACCTGTGATCTAAGCAACTCAAGGAAAGAATAAAGAAAGTGGCAAAAATTACTCTAGAAATGACAGGAATTGTGATATATATATATAGGCTTGTATTAATAATATATAATAATATACATAGGCTTGTATTAATAACCACTAATTTAGAAAAACATGCATGAAACAGACATCAATCGATACAGTATTTCTCTTTAATATATAGTCTTCATTTTCCAAACTGTCTTCAACATTAAGAAATATTACTTTCCTATAATTTAAGTCTACTTCAATATATTACCTAATCCTACAGTGGAAACTGCTACTCAATTTTGTTATCAGTATGTTAGATTCAAAATTAAACAAAAGAGATTTATAAAACATAAAGGAATACTATTCAGAAATATGTAGTGTTTATTACATGAACATATTTTAGGAACGCAAGCATTCTGGTGATAATGGGTAGCATTTATTTTATTGTCCTAAAAGTTTTAGTTCCATCTTCTGATGAGAGGGACATGGAATTACTATATATCATGGAGGTGGGCATACTGAAACTTATTATTTCAGGGAACTAGTGTGTGTCAAATGATAGAGAATCACCAGATATAGAATCTAAATGAAGTAATCTTGACTTAAAATCAATTGCCCCAAACGTTGTTGCTGATAATCAATATAAACAGAATGACATATGAAAAATGAAGTCTTTTTTCATTATGAGAGTCTCTAAAATTCAGGTATGCAGAAATATTACAATGATATAATTTATAAAGTACAAAAATTTTCTCTTTTTCCACAAAAATTTTACTTCACAGTACAGATAGTTTTACATCTTAGATTTAACAAGTAAATTATAACTCCAAATAATAATGTGAATTATTAAGTATTCATGTCTAAAACTGTCCAAATTCATGTTTGTTAAGTAAAGAGCAGCTGGAAAGGGGAAATAACAAGATTGAATTTTATTTTTAGAATGAGACTGAAGAATTTCTTAGAAGAAAAAATGACAAGTGGAAAACTAAATGGCTAGCATCTGCTGTATTTTAATTATCTAGAACCCACACTCTTCTGCATGATTAGGAAAACAGCCTTTTTCACTTCTTTGTTTCAGAGACTGTAAATAAGAAGTTTCAGCATGGGGATCACAATCCTGTAAAACATAGAAGCCACCTGATCCTTTCCTAAGTAGTAGGAAGCCTTTGATTTTAGATCCATAAAGATCATAGTCCTGTAAAATATGGTGACTCCAAGGAGATAGGAAGCACCAGTGGAGAAGGCTTCTTTCTTTCCAGCAATGGAATTAATTTTCAGGATAGTGGAGAGGATGGACAAATAGGATCCAGATATGGTGATAAGATACAACATTAAATTAGACCCAGCACAAATGAATATAATAATTTCAACCTCACAAGTGTCGATGCAGAACAGGGCTAGAATTGGGGATGAGTCACAAAAAAAGTGTTGGATGACATTAGAGCTGCAGAAGGGCAGTCAGCTTATGCAAAGCACATTCACAGTAGAATCTGCAAAGCCAATAACATAGGAGATAGCAAGCAGGTCATGGCAGAGTCCTGTGGACATAATGACTGGACAGTGCAGAGGCCAGCAAATAGCTACATAGTGATCACAGGCCATCAAGGAGAGCATGAAACATTTGAGAGCAACAAAGACTATAAAAAGTACATCTGGGTGAAGCAGCCTATGAAGGAGATGCTCTTGGTGAAAGTCAGTAAGTTATGTAAGGTTTTAGAGGTTATGACACTTGAGTAGCTGAGGTCTAGAAATGACAGGTGAGTGAGAAAAAAGTACAAAGGGGTGTGCAGCTGGGGGTCCAGGTGAATAATCAGTGTCATCCCCATGTTCCCAAGCACAGTGATCAGATAAATCAGGAGAAATAGCACAGAGAGAACCAGCTGTATCTCTTCAGAGCCAGTGAGTTACATGAGGATGAAGCCAGGCACACTGGTGTAGTTCCATCTACCCGTGGTGTTTTGGTGTACTTCTCTATTCAATAATAAATCTTAAAAATTACCCTAGCTCCAAAAATATTTTTGTTTAAGTGAATGGCTCAGTGTTTTTCATTGTGTTCCTAGAAATTGATGAAAAGCATTGTGAAAAAATACAATCACAATGTATAGATATGGGCATAAAATGATAATTGTTTCCCATATATTAAAGGGTTACATCTTGTTTCTAGCATGAAACTGATACTACTTCTATCTCATTCCTTTATTAACACATTCAATTCTCAAGTAAATATTATATTATAAGGACTCCTAGCCACATACTTTATTTCCAAAAAAGGGGAAAAAATTTACTTATGTAAAAAAGAGCAGTTACATATTCCCACTGATACTACCTAGATATTTTGACTTTAGAGAACAGACTTATAATACTGTGCTTCTTATCAGAACTTGTTTTACCAATCTTGAATTAGGATATATAATTGACTATGATAAAAAAAATTATTGTATTATTCACTGTCCTTTTGTTGGAGATGACTCATTATACTAATTAAAGTAACTTTTGTCTGGATATTCAGGTGTTATACATGAATATTAAATTACTGAACATATAGTAACAGAAAAAAGTAATCTTTATAACTTTTGGATATTTAACAATAGGCATTTCTTGCTTCTACTGGCTGAGAGATGGAATACTCTTCCTAACCTCCACTCATATGACTGCACACAGAATCTATGCTCAGTCTGAATAATATAATGACTGCCTGAAAAGAAAATTCAGATACCACACCAGGAAGTCATGGTCTGCTTTAACTTAGAAAGGAAAGACAGGGAGCTTGGAGTCACCTGGACATAAAAGCCCTGGCAGAAAGTAAGACAGGGAGACAGAGATTTGTGGGAGGAGAGGCACATGTCTCTCCTGTTGAGTAAATAAATCCTTTTCTTTCTACCAAAATGACTTTTCTCCTCCTTGTATGAGGCAGCCAACGGGAGCATGGACCTTCAGCTCTGGAAACAATGTATTTTTTACTTGTCCATTCAAATCAATTTTTCCCAAAATTTATATTTTTCAGAATATGTACATTGTTGTATACTTTCATTTCACCAACTCTATATTAATTTTTCTGCACATCTTAGCATTGCTTATCAGGAGGCCCAAAGGATATTTGTGTACAAAATTTTTGCTAAGTTCTTCATTTTATCTAGTATCATCCCCTCCTATTCTCAGAATGATACTTACTGTGCACTAAATTTGCTGAAAAAAACTCTTTTCCAATGTTGTCTGTTTAGACATTTGTCATGAACAAAATATTCTCAGAAATAAAATAGGAAACCATATAGTGAACTGAAAATTATTGTAATCACTTTGTTTTCCTAGTGGTAATCTATCTTTATGTTTTCCTGCATTCATTTTATTTCCTGAGGAAAACTGTATCACCCTAGAAATTTTGTTCAAGTCTTGATCAAATAGAAAGGCCACCCTGAAGTTTCCTCTGAAAACAGTCAGAGGGAGATCTGTGAATGGAAACAAACCAATGTTTACCTCTACTCCTAGTCAGCCTCATATACTGTGCATTCAGAACACTACAGCATTTGGTCATCCTTAGGGAGAAATTTCCCTGAAAGATTTTGTAGTCTTATTCCAAGGAGAAAATTTCAAGTATTTAATGAGCACTGGTTTTTGTCTTTTCCCTTAGAAGTCCCACATTTATAGCGTGAATATTTTACCTTCTCATGTGATGCTCCAAGTTTCTGCTGAATGTCATTCATTTACTTTTTAAATTGAAATATAGTTATATAAACTTGCCAATAATAGTGTTTATATTTGACTGATTAATCAGGATTTATTTGACTAGAAATTTAGAGAAGAAATTTCCTGAGTCATAATATCTATACAATTGACATTATGAAAGATGAAACAATCAAATTTTTCACCTAGAAATTTTTTATATTTACATAATAATATTGTTATTTGAGAAAAAAACTTATTGGGATGTGTACTTTTGAGTTTCCATAAGTATTATAATACAATGCATTGAGTATTTTACCCTAATTTTATTACTCAATATATTCTGCCAGGACCAGTTATGTTAGCCTATTACTAAGGAACCCCTCATGTCTCATGCATTGCACAAGACTCCAGTCTTCACTAACAGAACCAAGAGGTTAAATAGGCATCCTCAGGCCCTACAGGAATGGGGCAGGACCTACATTCTGGTTTGTCTGGCTGGCTGGCTTCTTCTACAGGCTGCATTCATGTAATATATTTTATCATTTTAGTGTACTTGACTTTTTTATTTTATAAAAGAAAAATAAGCAGAAAGACATAACTAGCCCAGATACTATCATATATTTGGCAATGATTAGTGTGAAAATACCTGCTTTGTAATATATAGTCATGTATAGTGTTGTCTTGAGAAGAATAATGAGAAAATAGGGTTATTTGGGGGAAAAAGGATGGATTTTAAGACCATAATGCTAAATGAAATACATCCTACTCAAGAGGTTAAATATCATATGGTTTCTCTGATATGAGAAATTTAAAATGCAAACAATTTTAAGAGCCAAATAAAAGAAAGGTAGCAGGAAACAGGGAGGAAGACTCAGTGCAGATGAGAAGGGATCCGGGGAAGGAAGAAGAGGGAAGGGGAAGGGGAAGTAAAATGTTCAATGTGTGACATAGATACATACCCATTATTTGATGGCTTTGCTGACAAGACTAAGTTCTCCTTGACTAACTGAGGTTTAAAGAAAGCAAGCTAATCTGTACTCCAGGGAGTGGGGTTTGTATCCCATATCCAGTACTAAGTCTTTCCGTGAGAACCTCTCCTTTGAGTTCATCCATACAGATCATCACCTCATGGCCAACACCACAGACACACTGAGAAGCACCCTGTATCATCCACTTTCCCAACAAAATACCTGCTGCCTGCAACTTAGAGGAAGAGGCTTTTCTTGTGACTCATGGTTTCAGTGGGTTCTATCCATGGTTGGTTGGCCCCAAGGCAGAAATTGCCCGGTGGGAAAAGCCTGTTCCCACCACAGTTGGGAGAAGTGAAGGGAGAAGGGAGGAGCCAGCCTCAGCCCCAGTGACCCCTGCAACAGGGCCCCACCCCCTTATGGCTCTTTGAGCCAGGAACTCATCCATGGATGTGTCCAGGATGGGTACAGCTCCTGTGAGGATCTTACGGAACATCTTTGATGGAAATCAGGAGAGACTTCCAAATCAGACCCATCAGGATGGAGAGTTGGCTGCCTAGAGTGACTCTGTGAATCTTGAATCATGTCTGTGGGACTCAGCTCAGTGATTGAGTCTGCTGCCCCAGGATGAGGAAGCGAAGCGCTGAGCACCCTACTGGTCAAGCTCCCCCTCTGTGACCTTACTGTCCTTTGGTCTGGGCACCATCACTGTGTTTAATGATTCCCCAAGGGCAGCTTAACAGGCACAGGGCCTGGGCTTCCCCAGGGGAGATTGTATTTGCCAGTGGATGAAGCAGGAAGGAACACAGGCATGTTCACACAGCACAAGGACACAGTCAAAGTCACGAGCAAGCCCCCCACATTCTCCACCCGTCTGTGGTGAAAGATTCCACATCATCCCACCTTGCTTCTGGAGATGCTGATCACGTTGTTGTTGACCATGATGTCCAACCCAACAGCACAGAACCTAGGACTCCTTCCTGTGTCTAAGGGCAGCACCACTCCCCGTCTCATGCTCTGTCCCCTGTCTCCTCCATCATCCCCAGGCACTGGTAACCACTTTCTAGTCTCAGCTTCTATGAGGCCAACTTTCAGTAATGTGTGTCAATCAAAAATAACATTAAAATTTAAAAAATAGAGGAGTTTTGCATATCTGCAAAATAAGTTTTGCATACTTCTTTTGTAAAGAACATGGAAGGACCAGGGATTCAGCTCAGTGGCACCTTGCCTGCCTTGCAAGTGCAAGGTCTTGAGTTCAATCCCTAGTACTGGAAAAAAAAGAAAAAAGAACATGGACTCATTGCTGCATGTGAAGTGGGTGGTACTAATGAGGCTGGGTAGTTGCAGCACTTCATTTCTGTGTCAAAATTGCCTCCTCTTAAAGCCAAACCAAATTAATGACTGAGGCTGATCCAATTAGAGGTGAAGGCACCCCCAGGCCTTCCTTACAATGTCATGTCCACTTAGTAAATGTTGTGATTTCTTACATCATTTGATTTTCATGTAATACAAGTAGATATTAAGAAAGAAAATATAAAACCACTATTTTTACTTCTATGAAAAAATGAAGCAAAATTTCATACCAAAATAATTAAAGAGTAAGTAGTTAAGACAGTGATTGCTAATGAGCAGTGAACACATCCTGATCTCACAGTAGTGGAGTACATCCTATTGATGCTTACATGTGTGAAAAACTAAAAGCCAAATACAGTTTAACTCAATTCACATATTTACTACAAGCACTTCCTAAGTAGTGGATATTGAGTACAAAACCACTTCCAAGGCACAGCCATGCTGACAGGAGGGCATCCTGTGAGCTCCAGGGAAGGGCAGGTCCTGAGGTGCCAGGGTGGCCCAAGTAGGCTCACAGCTGGTGCCAGTGACTGGAAACAGGACAGAGGGAAGGGCATCCTCAGGCCTACCTAGACCCTGTCTTCAGCCGGAAGTGTCCACATGCACAGTGTGGCCCAAGTCTCTTGCTTGGGGCAGTGCAGGGGGTCAAACCCCAGGCTGGGCAAGCATCCAGCACCAGCTATAGCCCAGGCTTCTGTGTCACAGGGAGCTGGTGGGAATGTTCACTGATTTATCAGCACTGCATTAATTACTGAGAATAACATAAGAGAAAAGAGCAGGTTTTGACAGTGTTAGAATGATAGGAACTTCCACAGTCACTTCAGAATAGAACACCAAATTAAGATTACTAAACACTATAGAAATTATTTTTTCTACTTACTGTTGAACTGAAACCACCAGCTTCTCTATAACTATAAGTTGTAATAACTTGTCAATTTCAGCCTGTCAACCTCCCCCTTACAAGCATGTAGTTATGGTTTATGCTTAATTAAATTGAATTAATCTTTAATAGACACATAATAAACCCTATGTGTTTGTAGAGTACAGTGTGATACTGCAATGTGTGCAATGGACTCATCCTTATCACTGATAGCACTTATCATTTCTGTGTGGTAAGAACATTCAGAATCCTCCCTTCTGGCTATTTTGAAACATAAAACATCACCATTCTTGGCGACCTCCATGAGCAATGGGACACCACACTCAGCCTCCTGACCCCAGTGAGCACAGTGCTCACTCGCCAGCTCCCTGCCGCTGGGACCCCCACTGTCTCCCGAGTGTATGACGTCGACTTCTGCATTCCACATACGAGTGACACCATGTGGATCCTTATCCATCCTTTCCTGTCTCACGTGTACCACTTCACACCATGCTCCCTGGTGTGGATTTCCCTGGTGACCAGTGACTTCCAGCATCTTTCAGTGCACTGTTGGGTGTTTGATGACTTTCTGTAGCAGCATCCTTTCAAGTCCTTTTCCATCTCAAAAACTGAGATTTATTTATGTACTGAGCTAATGAGTTATATGGCTTTTTTTTTTTGCATATTTTGGAAATTAGCCCCTTGTCTGAGGCATGCTCCCAAACATTTTCTCCTGTCCTGTAAGTTGCCTTTTCACTGCATGGTTCCAGCATTTCATAAGGTATGATGCACTTACCATTTGTTAAGAGGGCAGATCTCTCCTTAAATTTACCACAGAAAGCAAAAGCAAAAAGATGGAAAGAGGCAGAAGAAGGCGGTTGGAAGTGATGGGTGTGTGCACTACCTCAACGTGAGGACATCAGCAAGAGTGTGCGTGCATGTGCACACTCACAGGACTGCGCACATTAACTGCAGCACCTTCAAAGACCCAATTATACCTCACTGAATCCCAGGAAAAAGAAAGTGGTACTTGAAAATATCTTTAACACTTGGAAAGACATGTGTGCAAGGGGCAACCTCCCTTTGGCACATTTGTAAGCCAAAGGGCACTTGTAGAGTTCTGGTGTTTAAAATATTTTTGCTTTCTAGATTTTTCTCCAAGCACAGAATAATCTAACAAGCCAAAGTACCTGCTGTCAAATATCTTGAAATGGGGGCAGGGGGAGCCCAGCTGTTTTAATTATCAGGGTAAATCCAAAGTGCTCTGCTTCCCAGGCAGAGGAGGCCAAACTTGCCCAGGCACTAGAGTGGTGGGTGGGGTGCGGGGAACGGGCTCAGGTCTGCTTGGGCCTGGCTGCCACCTCCTCTGTGGCCTCAGCCAGCAGCGATGTCCCCCAGGGGCAGCAGGTTCTCAACTCTGCTCTGAGGGTAGCTCTGCCCAGAGCTCGCCCCTGGTCCTCATACCCAGAGGAAGCCTGGTCCTTCTCAAGCTCCGTTCCCGCGCGAGGAAAAGACGCCACCAGGAGCAGAAGTTGCAATCTCCGCAGGATCTGCCTGGTTCTGAGGAGCCCTGGGGACTGGGGCTCGGTCCTGTGACGCGGCCCAGGACAGGCGTTCCTCCGGGAACCAGCAGGCTCTCGGATGCCACCTGCAGTGTGCATAGGTTCCCCCAGGGTCGGATCTTCCACGGAATGACTGCAAGTCCTAGCCGCTCTCAGGACAGCTGAGCTGCACTGCCCAAGGCGCTGCAGCTGGCCCTGGGTCTTCCGGTCCCTCCAGCCCGCGGGCCGAGGAGCCTTAGCGGGGCGCCCAGCTTGACTGTGGCCGGGGTGGGCGACAGGAGGCGTTTGGCAGCGGGCTTCCTCCAAACAGCGGACTAGGTGGACTCAGGACAGCGCTGCCGCCCCACAGGAGGCCTCGACCTCCAGCCGCCCTCTCCTTTCCCTCCCGTGCGAGGAAGCCTAACCTCTAGGAGGAGGACGCTGCGCGTTTTGATTACATGGCCAGAGCCGCGGAAACAGTTGCTGTTGGTTCTGTCTTTTCCTGAGAAGAGGCTCTGTGTGCATCTGGAAAGGAACAGTGCGCCAGGAGGGTCGGCACTGCGAACCCCGAGGAGCAGGGTGCCCCACCGGTGGGCCGTGAAGTCCCGGGAGTGTCTGAGCATCCTCCTGTCTCGGACTGCTTTTCCCCACTCGGTGCGGGATCGCGCATGCTCTAGCCTCTGTCCCTCCCCTCAGCGCAGCCCTGCCCTGCCTCTGACCCCTGCCTGCTTGGGGCTGCGGGGCACAGCTGGGCTCAGAGGCAGGGCCTGAGCGGATCGGGAGACCGTGGGCACCGCGCTGCTGGGGGCGCGCTGGTGAGCCCTGGCAGGGCGGGGCGGCGAGGGGCGGGGCGGGACGGGGCTGGCCCTGCCGGTCCCAGAGGTGCGGCCTTGGGTGTCGCCTTCCCCTCCCGTCGTCTACCAGGCCACTGGCTGTGCAGCTGGCCAGGGCTGTGGCCAGCAGAACCGGCAGCGTTGTGGGGCGTGCTCGGCTCTCACCTCCGCGTCCTCCTATCCTCCGATGACCGCCTCTTCCCACCCAGGCTGAGGGCGGCATCGCGGGCAGGGGAAGGGTCCCGCGGGCCCAGAGTGGTGGTGACGAAGCTGTGGGAGGCCCATGGGGCCGTGGGTTCTCTCCGCGGGCTCTGAAAGCTTCCCCATCGCCGCGCTCCAACTCAGCCCAGAGCAGGGTTGGAGAAGCAAGCGCAGGGGGCTTTCATGCCCAACCCTGAGCTCATCCCGGCCTCTCCCAGCCCCCATCGCGTCTGTGTGCGGCTCACACGTGTCCTGCTCTGAGCTCACCTGCAGTCACACCTGCCTGCCAAACCCTGAGGCCTGTGCCCTGGGCTCTGCTCCCCTGACCCTTCAGCGATCTCAGGCCTCTGCAGTCCTGAGAGGAGCAGGCCGCCCAGGCCCGCATCCCAGCGCTCGCACTGAGATGGCCTGCCATGGGGGAGCAGTGCTCCTGAGAGCCCCAGACCCTGGGAGCATCTGCAAAACGGGGCTCTGAACACGCGTGTCTGGCTGGCATGGAGAAACCGGGAGCCTGGGACAAAATGGTTGATCTGGAGCACTGGATTTCCAAGACCTCTGTCTTCCCTTTTCTCCCTCTGTGTGTTTTAGAACTGCTCCTACTTACAGCTGTGACCACCTTCTGCTAGTATTAACATAGAACAGCAGTTTACAGTACATAACGAGTGTGCTCTCTGTGAGGAGTAGGTACCTGTACGTGAGAATGCTAATTTATAAAAATTTGGGAGGCAGGAAGACATATTCGACCCATCCCCCCGGTGGGGAGTGCAGACGTGTGGCTAGGGAGTAGGGCGTCACGTCACTTGGCCAGGCTCCATGGCTGCAGACTCCTTCCCCTGTGCTTCGCCGCACCTTCTTTTCCTGCTTCCAGGCCAAACTCTTTCCAACACACGGGAAGTCTGCAGGGGCCGGCGGCCTCTCTTAGTTTTTGTTTTTCATTCGTCCATGTTGGCAGTACATCACTCCTGCAGTCTGGGTCTGGATGTCCCTCAAAGCTTCCTGTGGTCACAGGCTGGATCTAGAGTGTGTGAAGCTGGAAATGATTCGTGATGCGATGCTGGGCTCAAGGGCACTGGGGTTAAGGGTGTGTGTGCTGCAGCCCTAAGTAGTCTGAATAAAATAAAAGGGGTGGGAGACTCTGATAACTCCCGTGGTACCTTTGTTGCCTTGTGCACACCATGTTGTTTTTCTTCTGATGCTCATTTGCCATCCCAGCCTGGAGCCAGCTGGTTAAGGACTGAAACCTCTAGGAACCATAAGCTAAATAAACCCCTTCCCCTTCAACTTTGGGTGTCACAATTTTGTCTCAGGGCAGAGAGAAAAGTAACTAAGACAATCACCATCACATTCCCATGGGGAGCTAGTGCATGGACACAGCACGTCTTCACTCCTTCTCACCCTCTTTAGCTCTTAGCCCCTTCTTATTTGCAAAAGACCTGTCTCCTTGCTTCCCATTCTCTTCCTATTCTCTTGTATTTTGCTCTGTTTTGTACTCTGGGTTTCCATCTAAGGGAAACCACGTGATAGTGAAGCTTATGTGTTTGATTGTACTTCACATCATAGTCTCAAGGTGCATGCTTTTCCCTGTAAGTGCCCTTCTTTATGCCAGAGTAGTACTCCATGGTGTGTAAATACCACAATTTCTTCATCCTGTCACCTCCGGGTTGGACACAGGCCTCCCTGCTAGCTATTACTGGCTGTGCTGCTGTAAACACCAGTGTGCATGTGTCGCTGTGATAAGATGTCTGAGGCCTTCAGAAGAGTCCCAGAAGGGGAGGAGCTAGCCAGATGATGGTTTGACTCCAAGATGACAGTCAGGGGAGGTGGCTGTGAAGCAGATCAAACACTGCAGAGGCCACTAGGAAACCAGCATCTGCTGTTTCAAAAGTGATGAATTCTGTCTGATTGCGGAGGAGGAGGATTATTTTAACAGGAACATCGGTTCAAAATAACTTGAGTATCATTGCATGGTTAACTTTATCAAGGAATATTTGGTTGGGTCTATTAAGGAGTTCAGGAATAGATTTATAAATCCAACCCAAAATGGTCAGTATGCAGATTCTACCATGGTAGATGTCAGAGTGATGAAAAATCCTGCTCACATTCTGTATGAGATGTTAGCTGGATGTGTTCAGAGGAGAGATTATACAGCATTAACAAAGTGCTTGCCTCCAAAACATGAATATGTCTTAGCTGTGAGAATGACTCCCATACAGTGCAAGGTGTATCAGTACTACTTAGATCACTGAACAGGAGTAGGTAACAGCAGTGAAGGTGGAAGAGGAAAGGCAGGTGCAAAACTTTTCCAAGATTTTCAAATATTAAGTAGAATCTGTACTCATCCTTGGCGTTTACAGCTGGACTAGATTAGCAAAGAAAATAAGGGATATTTTGATGAAGATAGTATGGACAAATTTATAGCTCCAGAGTGAAACCTCCATGAGTTTAAGCTCTGATGATTATACAAAAAATTAAAAAAAACAAAGGGGAACAGGGCAAAATGGATAGTAGCTCAAGTGGTAGTGGCAGTGATAATGATGTTGAAGTGATCAAAGTCTGGAATTCAAGATCTTGTGGAGGTGGTGAAGGAAATGTAGATGAAACAGGAAATTACACTTCAGTTTCCTTAAAGCTGGAAGAAAGTAAAGCCACTTAGTCTTCTAATCAAAGAAGCCCAGCTCCAGACTGGTACAAAGATTTTGCTACAGATGCTGATGCTGAAGTTTTAGAGCATTCTGGAAAAATGGTACTGCTCTTTGAAATTCTTTGAATGGCAGAAGAAATTGAGGATAAAGTTCTTGTTTTTAGGCAGTCCCTCATATCCCTGAACTTGATTGAACAGTTTTTTGAGCTGGCCAGTAGGGAGAAAACAGAAGATAAAGATTAACCTCTTATTTATAAAGGTGAAGGAAGTGGCTCTGAAACATTGACTACTACCATTTAGATGGTTCTACTACTGCATAGTCAAGGAAGAAGTGGGCTGAAAAATTTAATGATGAAACTAATGTGAGGGGGCAATTGTTTATCATTTCTGGCCAAGCAGGATCACTTGGAATTAATCTGATAGCTGCTAACTGAGTAATCATATTTGATGCTTCTTGGAATCCATCTTATGATATACAGAGTATATTCAGAGTTTATTGCTTTGGACAAACTAAGCCTGTTTATGTGTATATGTTCTTAGCTCAGAGATCCATGGAAGATAAAATTTGTTATCAGCAAGTAACTAGGCAGTCACTATCTTTTTGAGTTGTTGATCAACAGCAGGTTGAGTGTCATTTTACTATGAATGAGCTTATTGAATTTTATACTTTTGAGCCAGACTTACTAGATGACCCCAACTCAGAAAAAAAGAAGTGGGATACTCCCATGCTGCCAAAGGATACTATACTTACAGAACTTCTTCAAATACATAAAGAACACATTGTAGGATATTATGAATATGATTTTCTTTTGGACCATATAGAGGAAGAAAAGTTAACTGAAGAAGAAAGAAAAGAAGCTTGGGCAGAATATGAAGCAGAAAAGAAGGGACTGACCATGCATTTCAACATATCAACTGGGGGGCCAATTTAGCCCCTGTCACTTTCAGTTCTCAAACTCATTACATTCCTTTCAATTTGGGAGCCCTGTCAGCAATGAGTAATCAACAGCTGGAGGACCTCATTAATTAAGGAAGAGAAAAAGTTGTGGAAGCAACAAATAGTGTGACAGCAGTGAGAATTCAGCTTCTTGAAAATATGATTTCAGCTGTATGGAAGGAAAACATGAATCTCTCAGAGGCCCAAGTACAGGCATTAGTATTAAGTAGACAAACCAGCCCAGAGCTTGATGTTAAATGAAAAGAAGCAATCTACAATGATGTACTGACAAAACAACAGATGTTAATAAGCTGTGTTCAGTGAATACTTATGAACAGAAGGCTTCAGCAGCAGTACAATCAGCACCAACAGCAACAAATGACTTACCAACAAGCGACACTGGGTCACCTCATGATGCCAAAGCCTCCACATTTAATTATGAGTCCTTTTACCTACCAGCAGGTTGATATGAAAGGAATGTATCAGTCAGTGGCTGGCTTTATGCAGCCACTACCATTACAGTGTGCACCACCCCCAGTGAGAAGCAAAAATCAGACCAGGGATTTAGTTCAGTGGTTCTGCCACCTGCCTCGAAAGTGCAAGGACCTGAGTTCGATCCCCAGTACCAAAAAAAAAAAAAAAAAGAAGAAGCAAAAATCCAGGACCTTCCCAAGGGAAATCAATGTCATTTTGCACTAAAAGCTTAAAGGATTGTTAAAGTCATAGAAAGATCTTTTATTATTTTAGGAATCAATGACTTAACAAAACTTAACTGTATAAATAGTTTGGTTCCTTAGATGTCAATCTTCCATATTGGTTTTAAATTGTTTAAAATAGGGCATAGCTTTTCTCCCTGAGATTTGTCAGTGATGTTGCCTAGAATCTTCTTACACACATTGAGTACAGAAGATATTTCAAATTGTTTCAGTGAAAATAAATCATTTCATAACAGTAAAAGCTCACATATTTCCTCTCTAAATTTTTATACCTGCTTTTAGCAACCATAAAATTGTCATAAAATTAATGAATTTAGGAAAGAATAAAGGTTTATATATCCATTCTTTACATATAAAAATACACAGCATAGTTCTTAGAGTTGATTCCTCAATTTATGAAATACTTTTGTACTTAATCCATTTCTTGATTAGAGTGATGGAAATTGTCTTAATGTTCTTTTGACCGAAGTCTGAAATTGGGCTGCTATATTGACTCTTATGATTGAAAGTCAGAAACTAAGGGTTATCTGTGACACTGAATTTTGTGCAGTATTCTTAATCACTACTGCTCTAAAGTTAGAGGAGTCTTGCAGTTATCTTGGCATTGCATAAACAGCCTTAAGTACAGCCTAAGAAGAGAATTGCCTTTTCTTCTTTAGTCTGCCACTTTTTATGTTCAGTTATATGTGCTGAAATAATTACTGGAGAAATTTCAGGGTTGTGGATTATCTTTTCTCTCCCCTGGCACTGATATAAAGCACATCTCTTAACTGCATGGTGCCAGTGCTAGTGCTTCATCCTGTTGCTGGCAGTGGGATGTGGGCTAAGAAAATCAAGTTCTAGCATTTTAGGAGGTTAAGGCAGAAGTTATTGTTAGGTTCACACCCTGTTTTATAAACAACATCAAAATGGCAGAACTGTTGTTGACTTTAAATTTACACAAGGAATGTGCTTTAACAATTCCCAGTACTGTGAGTATTGTGAAGTAATTCCTCTTAAAGATAAGGGTCACTGGCTTCTTTGCTCTCATTACCATGTTCTCCTCACCACCCCCCACCCCACCTCCATTTCCTTACATTGTTCTTTGATTGTTTTAAAGTTTTATTTTTCCCCCAGTTTAGATCTGAGGCAATTTTCTGATCCAAATTACTCTTAACACCCTTTTTTGAGGTTTTACTAAAAATCATTACATTTCTTTTTCTTAATCCAGATGTTTAAAAATGAACTATAATTTTATGCATGTTCAATTTGGTTGTTTGAGTTTCATTCTTTCTTTCTTTTTTTTTTTTTTTTGGTACTGGGGCTTGAACTTGGGTCCTTGTGCTTGGAGGGCAGGCAGTGGAACCACTGAGCTAAATCCCTGGCCTTTGCTTGAATTTCTTGAAGAAAAAGGTTGTTTTTGACTATGGGAGTCCACATGGTAAACCCTTTTTTGAGATGATGACATAACAGTAGAAAAGCTAAAGAATTCCTATAAAAGGAACGCTGGGTGAAGGATTTACTCTAGGTATCACTGGATTAGAATGACTTTATGATTAGCTAGAAGTGTTCTGAATTTTTTGGACAATAAATATTTTTATCTCAGAAGAACTAGTGGTAAAATATCCAAGAGCACTGGGTTTATGATAAATAATTTATGAGGTTGGTGGATCCACCCCCCACTTTGTCCTGATAAAATATCATGACAAATTCCATATATTTGGATACTATGCCAGCCATATAATCAGATTTATTTATTTATTTTCTAATGAAGATGATTTTATTGGGTTATAGGATAAAAAATACACAAAATATTGGAGTAAAATGTAGCCCTATATTAAACACTAGAAACTTTACATATTAGAAAGTATTTTCTGAATGATTATATAAACAAACAACCATATATTTATTATTGAAAATCTTTAACTTTAAGGCAAATATTTAGTTATGCACTGACTCTGAAACTAGGGAAAAGGGACAACCAACTAAAGTTATATCAACTAAAGCAAATTAAAATCTTACTAAATAAAAGAATTATTTTGCATAGTAAGAAAATATATCAAAAGGTTAAGTTTAGTTCCAATTTTTCATTTCATAATGAGGAATCATATATATGATTCCCAATGTATGGTGATCATATTTACAGTTTTTTGCTTTTACTTTCTCACATGCACTTGATAAAAGTTGCACTTTGAATTGCAATCTCTTCCCAGACTAGAAATATGTCGTATGCTCCTGTATTGTGATGGTGGACAACAGCAGCAAGCAGCAGCTCTGAGTCAGCCACACAATCACAAGGACAAGCAACTGATTTCACAGTGCACTGTTTCGCTAATTGTGATGTTTGATGTATTAAGTGCACAAATGCACTTTTGTCTTATGATATTTTCAACTTATGATTGCTTTATTGGGGGGTTATGCAATTGTAAGTCAAGTAGCATCTGTCTTTTCCTCTCATTTTTCTTAGAAATTCAAATAAAAATACTATATCTACAAAAACCTTAAATTTTTACCTCCCCTAAAATTATCTGCTCATAAAGTTCTTGGGTCAAAGGCACATAAGATTATTCCAAGATATCCATAAAGTGGATCAGAAATTTTGAGTGGATTAAATCCTTCTTCCACCAACTGAAACTTCTGTAGTTTGAATGTCCCCATTGTTTCCATTTTTTTCCTGAATTCTTAAAAATCGTGGGCAGGCATAAGAAGGTAGAGATGTTGCAACTTCATAAACTTTTTCTAAGTTTAAAGAATTATTTGGTTTTAAAATAATGGAAGCCATTCCTGCTTTTCCTTCATAACCTGACACAGCCACACAATAATTTGTTTCCTGTATGAAATCCAGCATCTGAATAACATCAGCAACCTCTGAAGTTGCCACATTTTCTCCTTTCCATCTGAATGTGTCTCCAATATGGTCCAAAAAATAAAGGAAATTCTCCTGATCTTGGACCATTAAGTCTCCTGTGTTAAAGTAAACATCTCCCTTCTTAAAAACATCAAAAAGCAATTTGTTTTTTATGTCCCTGTAAGATCCAGCATAACCAAAAAAGGAATTCTTTGTATTCACCTGAGAAGGGAGAAATCCAGGTTCTCCTTTTTTCACATGACTACACCAGTCTTGTTCATTTCTCATGGGTTCATCTTTCTGAAAATCATACTTTATCAATTTAAAATTGGAAAAAAGTTTGTAAAAGCAATGTGTTTGCCCAACTGACCCAATTTTCCCAGTGTCATTCATGAAACAAGTGTTTCCTTCAGTAGCTCCATAAAATTCACATATCTTAATATTTCCATATCTGTCTAAAAATTGTCTCAATACATCACTTTGTAAACCATTGCCAACTGCCAAATGCACCTGGTGATATTTTTCTCCTTCTCTCTTAGGTTGTCTGCAAAGGTAGAAACAAAGTTCTCCAATATACTGAAACACCATCACATTGTATTTCTTGCAATCATTCCAAAATTGACTTGCTGAGAATTTTTTCTTTAGCACACAAGTGACACATATATTGCAGATAGTTAAGTTAATTAGATATCTTGTAGGCAGTTAGACAGGGCCAGCCCATGAGGAACCAACATGGTGCATAGTCAAGAAGCCAACTTGGAGGACAGTCAATCAGATTTATTTAATTGGGGTTTGAGGCAGATGTGTTTACTTTAGAAAAAAATGAAAAAGACAAGATTTATAAGATAAATATTTGAAGGCAGTACACTCTGGCTGACTGTTATCAGTTACTATTTCTGCAAGTCCAGAGTACTTTAAGCCTGATTTACTAGACCTGGGAATTTTCAACATAGTCTCTAATTACTAACTCGTAGACATAGATGTAAAAACGTTAGGCAGCCTTTTAAACCTTTTTCACCATAGTTGAAATAGGAAATCAGAGTTTGAAATAAAACTTGGACCACTTTGCATACACTCTTCTTACTTGACATTTTAGCTATATAATATGCACTTTCAGTATAATATCAAATATTAACAAATACTTAAAGACAAAAATCACATCAGTAAAATACTAAAAACTCATTTTATATTAGTTTTAGATGTTTTAAATAGTTGCAATGGCTTAAAAATGACAATTTAAAATGTTGCTTGCAATACAGTTTTGCCTGCTAAATTCCCCACTTTTGGTAACCTGTTTTATTTCTTTGGGTGTAAAGCATTTTTGCTTAGTATTGTGATATTGTATATGTTGTGTCCCAGTGGTATAGTAATGTTTCAGCCCATCATCCAGCTTTGGCTGCTGAAATCATACAGCTCTGAAGACTTGCCTTTGTTTCAGTTAGACTGCTTTTCAATTCTGTATTTGGTATTTTAAGTACTGTAGAAAAGATGTCACTTCTTCCTTTAAGCCTGTTTTGTAAGGCTGGATTTGTGTTTTTAAAGAAAAGCATTCAAGTATGACAATGTACTATCTGTGTTTTCACCATTCAAAGTGCAGTTTAGTATTTGAAATTTAAACTATTTAATATCATTTAATAAAGTGACCAAAATGTCAAAAAAAGACTATGAAAATCCAGAAAACATAGCAGGAAAATAGCATTAGAGAAGAAGGAACCAGGGACCGTATATGGACTGTAAGGACACACCTCCATGACCCAGCCAGATACACAGAAGTGAGGTTAACCAATCACACAGGTGGCTCTCCCCCAAGTCAAGTTGACACTTAAGCTTAATGACAGTCAGGTCCTCACTTTGGAAAGATTGTACAAATATGTGAGCATTGATGCCATGTTCTATCACCATTGTAATTTACATATTTGATTCTAGTTTGGAATTTACAATTGATGATGTCAAATTAGTTGGATGATTCTTTACATGTATCCAACTGTAGCAGGATTTGTTTGCTTTCACCCCATCCTGCCCTATTGACCCAATAGACAGTGAAAAAATTTCATGTTGTCTAAAACAAAAAATTTCTCAAGAGAATTAAAGTTTTCTATGCAACCATAGGTTCTGCAATAGTTTGTTAGGCTGTAGTAGCCAATGTTTGAGATAGATTTCTTATTATAATTTTATTTACATTTTTGCAAAGAGAATTTAGGAGCATTTTGCAAAAAGATGCCTATTTAGATGGGTTTATATCTGAGGCCAAAGTCTTCTTCACCCTCTACTGCAAATTAAGAGTTGCTCACTGATGTTCAGGTTCAATTAGCTAGAGTGAAAATGGTACTAATCAAATCTCTTTCCATCTATTGAAATATGAACTTGCCCACATCTATGGTGGATCATTAAATACTTCACAGGTCAAATGTATCCTGGATATCCACAGTAGAGAGCGTCCTGTGGAATGCTTAGGGCATTTGTTTCCACCATTAGGGAAGCAATAGTTATATACATGTCTGAGGCTCCTTTATAAAAGTGTAAGATAAACTTGAATGCTACTGAAAACCACATGATCAGAATCATGAATTTGTCTAATGTTCCATTATTTCTCATTTGGTTTTTTATTCAATTTATTGCATAAGTTAATTATAAAATTCTCGATGTAGGTTTTGCCTAGTGCAAAGTTAAAACCAGCAATTTGATGGCATGAACATAAATGTCTAATAATAAAGGATCAAATATTATACTTGATACATCAATGAAATCTGTTAAAAGATAAATCAGAGCCAGGGGTTTAGCTCAGTGGTGCCACCGCCTGCCTCGCAAGTGCAAGCTCCTGATACAGAAAAAAAGATAAATCAGAGAACTTTTAATATGAAAATACTTAATGACTGATAAGATGCTGTGATTGAGAGGTTCACCTCCTGAAGGCAAGTTCCCCAGTGTAGGGGTAACAAGAAACGATAGAACACTAAGAAGTGCACTGTATGGAGAGGTAAGGGAATTATGGAGTAAAATCCTCAGAAAAGATTAATTTACTTCTCACAGCAAAGAACTGTTTAGCAAAAGAGGATTTTCCTTCAAAAGGCCAAGCTGCTAGGACCAAGACCCACCTTTCCCACTCCACTCTCTTCCTTTATCATTAGTCACATTATTCATTTTTCTGTCTTGGTGTGTGTGTCTCTGACTCTGTCCCTGTCTCTCTCTGTCTCTGTCTCTCTCTTTCCCTCTCCATGTGATAACTTTCTGCCATTAGCTGCTCACCAATGCCTGTGCCATTCCTTTGGCGCTTCAAAACTGTTTGTTAAAAAAATACATTAAAGAAATAAAGTATTTTGCTATGTTAAGCAAAAAGCAATGAAGACACTACACATGTAGGCTTCACCTAAGCTTCCTGAAGAAGCTATTCGTTACAAAGTCCCATGTACACAGTATCTTTCCATGTAAAAACCTAAAACCTACACTGAGGACAAAGGAGCTCCATGACATTAGAGGAGAGGAGCCTTGGTCCATGAGCTTGGGCATGCTGTGCAGAAGTCATCTGCTTCCAAGGAGAAACCTCCTGGCCAGGGCATTCAATGAGCTTGGATAAACAACAAGAAAAATATTGCTTTGCATTGATATAGGATTAGAAAGGGGAGGAGTTTCATCATTTAATCCTGATATTCATAATTTATTCCACCATGATACAAAACAACTTATGATTTCTTAAATAATAATTGAATGAAAGCAACTGAAGGCCTATAAATGAATTTATCATACTCTGATTTTGATTTTTCTAGCACTTTGTATGACATGCATAATTTTGTAATATCATGTATTGTTTCTTTGGAAAACTTCAACCCACAGAGTTATGTCCCTCTTCCAGTCACAGCATGCTGACTATGAGGCCAATGTTTTAGGGATTTATTAAAATGTAAGTAAATTAATTTTATAATAAGTTGTGAACTGGAAAATTCACTGAATATCTAGCAACATATGAATCATATCTGAATACTTCCTCTTTATTATGTCACATGAATAAACTATTTCTGAAGACTCTATTGGAAATGTAATTAGTCTCAAAGTTGTGGCCAAGAATGCTCACCAATTAGAGGCTGGAGGAAACATGGGATGACCAGGTCCCCAGAGCTCATCAGAAGTGTGACACTCACAGGGCCTTGGTGAAGACTCAGCAGGCTCATGGGTATTTCAGAAGCAGGGCTGCCCACACGGTCCACACTGGGAGTCTCCCTGAGAAGTGAGTTTGCATTTACTCACTGAAGAAAGAAGCAGGAGCAAGGATCCCATTAAGTCTCTTAACACTGAACACATGCAACATCCATGTTAGTGAAGTTAAGACTCATTACTGCACTGCTCAGGTAATTTTGTACATGTTAATTTCTGTATTTCTGTTAATATTAGTAATGTATAAGACACATACAAGTATACTGCAAAGTCTTAAGCTAATGTAACTATATCAGCCGCATCTGAGGTATGAGTACTATAAAATAGACAGATTGTTCCCAATTCTACAGTTTCCCTTCAGCAGTTAGTTTTTCAAATGGTCCAGGAGGAGCTGTGTTTCATTTAAGGCCCAAGTCAGGAGATAGGAATTATAGTGATTGAAAATTACCATGGAACAGAGCATCAATCCATGCTAACTTAATGATGACTTGAGGTAGATTCTAAAAGGTAATGAAGAAATGAACAAATCTATAAGCAGATGAAATTTACAAGAGCATTTCATGGAAATCAAACCATAGTGTTTAAACATAGTTTTTAAATTAGCAAAAGAATAAAGTCTGAGATGTCTATTGTGGTCACTATTATGCTCAATTTGATGTTAACTCGAAGGCATACAGTATTAAAATGATAATCCTTCTTCTTTAGATAAAATGTGATATTTCACCCATTTAATAACTTATGGGGAATGAACTACCTCACTTACTCTGTTGTTTACATTTTTAAATTGTGGCCAAATAATTTCAACACATCGGTATCAGAGTGCAGTGTGCAGACTGGAAAGGTAAGGTGAATTCAGCTCAGGGAAATGAGAATTTGTTTACACTGAGAGGAAGAATACATAGAAAGAAGAGATGGAGAATGAAACTAATTGATTATGATGACCCCTATCTGTCATTTTGACAAAGGAAATACAATCGCCATAGTGTAGTTTGTATCTGTGATCCTCACCCTGTCAGCAGTAACAGCTTCATCAGTTAATTTGCTTTAGATCATGATATTCTGTGCTCAAATGATTGTCTTTTCATTACAAATATGGCTAAGAGAAGAAACCACATGTATGTCAAAGAATTACCAGACAAACCAATTCCAATAAAATATTTTTGTAAAACACCCCTGTAAGCAAATCATTATTACTACACAAATACAAGGTAGAAAAATGGTAAATTTTTTATGGGAAAGTAATTATCTACAAAATATTACAAATGCCAGAGAAAATGTTTTCAATATTATAATAATCCAATTCTCTTTTTATCAATAGACATAAAATAAAATGAAGATGATATCACTCAGTATGACTAATTTGAATACTGAAAACAAAATTAGGCAAATTTTTTTACTATTTGAATGCTTCAAAACAAGCAGAGGTAAATGAATTCAGGTTAAAATAATTTTATAATAAAGAGATTTTACAAAAGCTCTAAAATCAAACAAAGGGGAGGTCTGCAAAGAAAGTTGTCACCTCATTAAATGTTAGAATCCATATCCAGTGGAAGTTTGAAACTAGGAGGAGTATTTCAAATTATTTTTAAAACTATGCAGACAAATACATATCAGAATGGAATAGGAAATATACTTCCAGTAGGAAAATCAAACTTTTGCATCCAATATGACATCACTCCTTGCATAAATAACAGTGCAAAGAGGGACAAAAAGGGATCACACACTAGACTTGAAGATCATCTGAAGAGAGAGAAATGTCCAGTGTGACCAGCCTGGGGTCCTTTAGATCAAAATTGTTGGACCTCATACCCGAATTAGATTGACGACCAACTCTCAAAGCAAGACACAGTCTTGGGATCTTACTGGAGAACTTTATTTTCCAGCTGGGACCCATGTACACTCCAACCAAGTCGGAGGACAAAGGCCCCAACTGAAATGAGAACTGCATATTTAAATGGAAAAAAAACACAGAAAAAGTCCCTCCTCCCATTCCCCTGGGTTACAGATTGTTGCAGAGCTGATTACAGAAGCCAAGATAAGCACAATTAGTTCTTCCCTTTCCCCTGGGTAATGGTTTGTTGCAGATTACCTGAAATACAGTTTCTTTTTATTTTACCTTGTGGATACATGCATCGGTTAGGGGTGGGGTTTTCTCCCGGGAGACAGAGTGCAGCTGGAAGTCACATATTTGCGAAACGGAGGAGAATGTTCTCAACATGGTGCTCGTATTGCTAAATTGCTAATTTGGGTCTCACACATTTTTAAAGAAGGCTCGGGTTCATGCATTAGATTTGTTAGTGAAAACTGAGGAAAGCATCGGCACAGAAGGGCCACATCTCAGTCATTCTCCATGCTAGGACCTAGAGAATGAGGAACAGATGAAGAATTTCCAAACTCAATGGCTGACAGAGAATCTCTCCTACAATGGGTGTGGGATCACCACACAAGACTGAAGTAAATGGGAAAAAATATTTGAGATGTCCAGATAAAATTTAAAAAGTCATTTTGAAAGAACTGAAAAATGAAAGATTTGTGGAACTTGATTTCATTTTAAATACTGTATTGCTTAATTCTCTCATCTTATAAGCATAAAAATTAAAAAGTATCAGAGGTTTGGGGAAAGAAAATCAAAACAGAAATATTTACATTCACTAGATTTCAAGATACTTTATTTTATCCACTTATTGTCTCCTCAGTTCCTTATTAGAAGACACACTGTAGGTCTAATGGGTGCTCAGTGTCCTCCTCGTGGCATCCTCTGCTCACTTTAGCCTCTGACTCTGTAGAGACCACAGCAGGTGGGCAGACATGGGCAAACTCACTGTCTTCACAGAATTCCTCCTCATGGATGTCACAGGCTCCCAGGAGCTCCAGGTTCTGCAAGGTGTGCTGTTTTTAGTGATTTATCTGGGAGTGCTAACAGGGAATCTTGTGACTGTCACTGTCATCATGACAGACACACATCTTCACTCTCCCATGTACCTTTTTATAAGCAACATGGTCTTCATAGACCTCGGCAGCATCTCAGTAATTGTTCCCAAGGCCATAGTGAATACCATGACAGGCAGTAAGAAGATATCCCTGACAGTGTGCTACACAAATTTTCCTCTATGTCTTTTTGCAGCTGTGGAGACTGCCCTGTTGGTGGTCATGTCCTACGAGCACTACATGGCCATTTGCCACTCTCTGCACTATGGGCTCACCATCACCCTGAGTCTGTGCTCCCAGGCCACAGCTGGCTCCTGGGCCTCTGGTCTGGTCTACTCTGCTATCCATGCAGGTACACTATTCAGTTTTCCCTTCACCAAGACCAATGTGATCCAGCAATATTTCTGTGAAATTCCTCAAATTCTGAGGATTTCATCCTCATATGTCCAGTTTTCTGAATTTGTACTCCTTGCTGTAAGTCTTTGCATTGTATCAGTGTGTTTTGCCTTTATGTTAGTGTCATATGTTAATATATTTTCAACTGTGCTTAAGACTTGTTTAGTGGAATGCCATAATAAAGCCATGTCCACCTGTACTCCACCGCTGGCCATTCTCCTTTTGTTTCTCATCTATGGTCAGTGGCTGTCTTAGGTCCCATTGCAAAGCAACCATCCCTTAAGAATCTGTTGACTGCCACATTCTACACCATGGTGCCCCCATTTGTGAACCCCATCATCTACTGTCTATGCAACAGGGAGATCAATGCAGTTCTGTAAAGAATGTTCAAGAGATTCCCTGAGCTTTCAGTGAAAAATTTCTTGACCAAAACTAAAACCTCATCTATCTTTGGAAAGTAGTTTTATTCATTAATGATATGTATTCTTAAATTTTGACCTACACCTGTGCACTGTTCATTTTTAGCTGACTCTGTGTATTTTTGTTGTCTTTATTTGTCTCTGTATATGTTTTTTATGGTGAAGTACAAGTGTATATCTCAATTTTCTTGCTTAGTACTTTTTATATCCCTTTCCTGAAACACTAGAAGTCTTGTCTATTTTGAGAAAATGTTTTAAAAATATTTTTGATATATGAAGTTAAGAGTAAAGATAGGCACTATAATGAACAGGGCATGAGTTATGTGTTCAACCTTAACAGACACCTGTGCTGTTGAGAGAACCTCAGGTGATGGATCTGACCAACCTGGAGAAGTGCACTGAGTGGTCCTGTGAGAAGATCCTGCTGTCTGCACTGTGCTCTTTGCACTTGCTCTTCCATTCAGGCTGGGATCAGTAACAAGGATATTAGGCAGGGTGAAAACTTGGGCCTGAGAACAAGATGGGGTGATCAATGCTGAGATCATCACATGCCTCTTTGCTGCATTTGCTAAAACATTTTGATTCACTCAGTGAAAAGTAGGACACAAAACAACTGAATTTCACCAAAATTTTATTTTGGAAAGTTTGCTTTCTCCCTGTGTTCTGAATGAATAGATGCTTTATTTACCCAAATTTGTTCATAAAGAAAAATATTATCACATTGTAACATGGAGACAATTGAAAAGATAACTGCTCCTGGGATTTACCTGGGGAATGACAGGTAATGCTTGCATGTGTGGTACATTTTTCTCATCAAAGAATGCATACAAATGGATTGATAAACAATGGAAACAGTTTTATTTTTCTGACACCCAAGACCAGATCCTGCAACCTAGTGCTTAAATTAAGCACAGTATTGGAAATTTTGTGGCTCATAACTGAATCACAAATTTGCCTAGATATTTTTCCAGATGGCTTATCTAAGAAAACCTCAGTATCAAGGCACTGGTGCCCATTTTGCCCCAGTCCAGCCCTGGAATTGCAGGCACATCAGGATTCTTGAGTCTCCGTACTTGTTGCTCCTGGAAGAAGCTAGTAGTGTTTCACAGCATGGACCTCCTGTCATCCATATCTCATGCCCTGGTGAAGGTCTGGACACGGCTCACCCTCCTCTGATGCCTGAGATACCTCAACTTTCAGTGTGTCATCACAGAGGAGTCTACATCTGTTCTTCTCCAGCTTTATTTATAGGTGACAATTATGTATTTATATAAGGTGCCAGGACTTCCCTGATTTTAAGACTATATAGTTCAATTCCATTAGTGTATATGCTGAATTTTTCTCTCCTTATCTGACAAGGGACTCCTAGGTTGCTTTCATGTCAACAGAGCTGCAGTGAACAAGAGATGAGGGTATTTCTCCAGTAGATAGACATATGTCTTTCTTACATACCTGGGATGGGATTGCTCTATTATATGTGCTTTGGCTTGTAACTCTTTGTCCTCAGAAAGCCTCATGCTTTATAGGTAGGGCTTTTTGAAGGTGCCTGGAACTAGGGTGTGTGAATATGGATTTATAGGTGTATGATGACTGGATTGTTTTCTGTGGAGAATTTTGATCATGAAAGTTGAATTTTGTCAAATGATTTTCTGCATCTATTGAGATGATCTATAAATATGTCCTTCATCCTGTCAATCCATTGCATCACATACATTGATTTGCATGCAGCAAATTCACCTCCCAAGGGTAACTCCCATGTGATCATGCTAAAACTTACTTTTAATGTGGTGTTGAATTTGTTTTGCCTGTACTTCATTGGGGGATATTACATGTAGGTTCATGAGGAATACTGGCGGGCAATTTCTTTCTTTGTTCTGTACTTTATTCACTCAGGATACTGCAAGATATGTAACATGAATTTGAAAGAATTCCCTCCTGAACCTGACCCAGTAAGCACAATGTAAGCTCAAAAAGAACCTTCAGCCCCAGTGAGAAACAACAGACCTGTAGCACCACCAAGAAAAACAATGCTTCTTGCAAGCTGCAAAGCAGAGAATGTTTTACTCTGAAAATGACTCTTTCAGCATGGTAAGCTAGCATTGAAGAAGAAATACACTGCAGTGCCACCATATTTAGAGGTCTGATCAGAAGCCATTTTGAGAAGTTTATTGGAAAAAATTGATTCCCTAAGGGAATCAAAAGTCACAGAACAAACACTTCCATGTCTCTGGTTCATCCTACACTGGTGATGTGGAAGGAGATGCTCACAAGAGCTGGGTGTGAAAAGAGGGGCTATTCACAGACTGTCTGAGAAGCTCTGGGTGCAGAGACCTCAGTGGTGGCAGCAGCAGCACCTTCTGTAGGGAAGACCTAGGCCTGTTACATAGGGTTCACTGAGGGGGCTGTGTCACAGTTCTGGGCTGATGTTCTCACTCAAATAAAGCCCTGCACCTTCAGGGGCTGCCTTCCCTCCCTGGATGCTACCTTCCAGAATGGAATCCAGTGATCTGTTGAAGAGTTGGAATGAGGTTTTTTTCTCTTTGTTACTACAGAATAAAAAAAATCTCTAATAAATCCCAAGTTAAATGAACTCTCAAGCACTTTGCATAATTCAATGATTTCAAAACACTATTTTTTTTACATAAAACAATGAAATTTCTAGGTATATCTGAGATATTCCACATGCGCAAGTGTGACCTTTGGTAACAGACACACACACATAGTATGTATTAAATGTCCTATTGGTGATACTTTCAGTGGCTCCTACTGATGGTTTTATGACCACATCAAAAACCATTTTGTTTAGATCTAAACTGTCCCTCTAGAGCCACGTATGTGTTTGGATCTTGACTGGATCATGCACGCTGTCCTCATCAGTGCATTCATTCTGGGGAGTTCAGTAGCTGACTGTCCTGCTGGGAGGTGGGGCCAGGTTGGAGGTGATCACTGCAGAAAAACTCTCCTCCCAGTGCCTCCTCTCTGTGTCTGTTTCCTGGCTGGCATGGGGTGAGCACCTCTCCTCTGAGATCACTTCTGCATTACCATTATTGCTTGGAGCCAGGGAACCATGGACTGAATCATCTCAAATCTAAGGGTAAAATAAATTTCTCCTCCTCTATGGTGTTGGTTTTGAGTATTTTATTCCAGCAATGGGAAAGTTGACAATTCCACCTCTCAAGAATTTCTTTTCCCTTCTCACTATGTTTCTAGAAGAAATAAAATTATTACACATGAATACTGTATACAGGAAACTGTGTTCTGATTGGCCCTGGGAGACAGGAAGGGAGTGGCTGGTCTGTTGTGGCAGAGGAGCTAGGAACTTTGAAACTCAAAGTGCATAGCTCATTCTAAGAGATATTTTACTTTTTCAATTTCTTCATGAAAAAGTAAATTTTATGAAATCCAAATAACTCATCATGGAAAGCCTGATAAAGTACATCATTACATTAAGGAACCATATCCTAGGTTATGAGAAATTATATTAAAATGCTCACTTTAGAATTTTTGGGGATTTGTATAAGAGAAATGCATACGTTCCCTTTATTCCTCAAGTTTCTTACTTCAATTGAAACTTCTTTATTCAGTAAAAATTAACTTCCCATTTCCCTCTCCAATATTAGAGAAAACAATTTACATGTTAATTTATTTATATTGAACATTTCTGTTTTTTACTGTTCTCACAGTTTATATAAATAAGAATATAGTTTATCAAATTACCTCCATTTTGAATTGTGGACAATAAGGGAATTTCCCTAAGCAAAACATCAGTTTATATTAATTTATTTTTGAAAATAATTCAATGAGATACATGCAATGTTTTCTGAAGTTCTGAAATTTATATGTTTTAGGTAAAATCAAGAGTGCTTTTCTATGCTACTGTTCCTCTCTAATTTATAAATAGTAATGCTCATTCATTGCAGGATTAATTTTTAAAATATTTTATAATCATTTTTTCAAGGATCTTTCAAATTTGGAAAAACATATATTATTTTTATTTTAGATTTTAAAATCACTGAATTACAGGACAATGGAGGGGCTCAAAGGGAAACCTCCAGGTGGAGTTCAGTACCAATATGAAAATTCAAATTTTTTTATACAATTCTTTTTCTAGCTTCTTTTGTCAAAAAGAAATGGTCTCTACAATTATCACATTTTGTAATAATATGGTCAAGAAAGTTACACTAGTAAGAACAAGAACAGTTGTCACCAACCTCTGCATGATGCCATGGTCCATAGTATTTGCTATAAAATGTCAATGAACTAGAAATATCTTATATCATAGCTATATTCTTCTACTGTATGATGTACAGAAATTCACTTTCCCAAAACCAAAGTTTTTGGGATAGATTGATTCCCTCAATGATTTAATTAATCCTTTAATTACATAATATAAGTATTTTTCTGGTTGATGAAACACAAAGCACCTCAAGAAAAAATATCCAGCTGTACTCTAAAGAGTTGCTTCAATTTCTCCTGTTGTTGATTAGCAATTCTCTATCACCAACTGTTATTTAAGGCCCATGTAATACTGAACATGTGTTTGATTCAGCACTTCAGGTTTTGGAGAAAATATATTGGAGGAAATTCCACATAGCCCAAGTGCAAACTTTTGTTTTAGATGAAAAGCCTTGAGACCCTCAGTAAACTATGAGCCCAAGATACTATTTATAATAGTAACAGTAAAGAAATTAGACATCACTTCTAACAACTATTAGTTACGTTTTTGGCACAGTTTCCACTGCCCTTCTTCCTGATTACTGTACTCATTAAACTCATCCTAAAAATCTCATTCTTTAAAAAAAAGCTATGAGTAATCATCAAAATATATGATAAATGCTTAATTCTAAAATTCTTACAGTGATTAATCCTCTCAAAATACACCCCTCATTTTGAACATAGTCACTTCATTCTTGCCACTTTCTGCAAGTTCTCTTTTGTGTCTTTATGTATGTGATCAAATGCACAGTGAATTCCTGACAAACATCATCCAATTGAAAGGCAGGCTCATAGAAATATGGTGCAACCTCATCCACCTGATCACTCAGCTGTTCCAGTGTGACTTCTAGCTCTGCCCCCAAATCAAAATGACCATGAAAGGGAAGCATGTTGAATAGATTCATGTCATCAGGGTAGATGTGACATTACAACTAAAGATACTCAAGAAATGAAACTTCAGAAAGTGCTTCAGAAAGAGGCAGTTATGATGGGATGAGTGTGTTGGAAGCCAGTTGGAGTGTTTTGAGGAGAATGAATGGCAATATGATATTTACTGTATTTCTTTAGAGATTCACTCTATATTTTGACAAGAACTTCTATAATTTGAGACAGTATTTAAGTATCTTTATACACTTTATAATGAGCCAGTCTCTTAAAATATCATTTGGTATCTCAATATACAAAAGATATAAAGGTGCCTATGTTCTGGGAGAACATGGTCTTGTGACCCTAGAATCTTGCACAATCAGAATGTCATTTGGAACTTCACAGCAACTTAGGAGTGAATATCACAATCATTTCATGATTTACAGAGTTTAAATACTTAATCATGTAACTGTGTTTCCAACTCTCCCATGAGCAAAGTATGATTCCTTGCACGTTAGCTGTGTTCACTTCAGTGTATGCATTTCAGGAATTTCTAGAGATGTTAAATGGCTTATTTAATAAATCTAAATATTTCTAATAAATATTCCAAACTGATCACCCAATATTCATGCATTGTATATGAGTCCTGCTGTTCATTGAATTTAAGCCCAAGATCTGACTGGAAGTCTGCTTTAAGGACTGTTGGTGCAGTCTAGTTATAGAAGTGCAATGGAATTCTTGCTGAAGGAAAGAAAATAGAGGGAGAGGGTAGGAGAAAGAGGGGGCAGTGAACAGAATTAAAATATATTATTCCAGTGTACCAACTCCCAATGGCAAGTGCAATCATACTTATTGCAAACACGTACTTAAAAAAATTTTAAAATTTTAATTACAAATTACATAGGTTTATTAATATTATATGCTGTCTTTTCCCACAGTGAAAGTATTAGTGACTATAAGGAAGTGAGACAGACTCTTTAAAACCAATAAAATTTTCTGTACATTGAAGAATAGAGATAAAAAAGAGAATAAAAAGTGCATCTCCCATTTCTCAAGTGGCTAGCATCAGAATTGTTATGATTATCAGGTATGCTATTTGCAGCAAATATTTTAATTTATTAATCACATGTGATTCTCAATAGTTAAGATGATCAGAATTTTCTAATATCACACTCATGACACCAGAGAAGGAATTGACAGTCATGTGTCCAATACGGGAATTAGTGTAGTGTATGGTGAATAAATTCCTGATTTTTTTCTTCTTCAAAAAATTGTGCAACATAGAACCAAAGTATGGCTATGAGTGCCTCTTTTATTTATGAGTGTAGACAGTGAGATGCTATTTTATGGAGCATAGCTAGCAGATATGGAGAACAAGTTTGGGAAAAGTTTTGCCACAAAGCTGAGTCTCAGACCTCCATGGAGGGCTTTGGCCTGGATGGTCCAAGAGCACTGTCTCCTCTTGTACACAGAGAGACAATCTGTGGAAACTCCTGTGGAGTCCCCAAAACAACTCTCTGCCTACCCACTGTCAAAGTCATCCTGAGGTAGTCACTGCTACAGCAAGAAAGAGGTCTCTTGCATGGACCCATTAGCAACAATTACTAAAAAGGCAATCCAAGATTTCAAGTGATGGAATACAAATGTTCACTGAACCTGCCTTGATTGTCACACAAAAGCTCAAAGGATGGTGAGCTGGAGTGAGGGGTGATGCTGAGAAACCAAATTATGAGAAGTAACCAACCCACACTCTCATCCTTTCTCTGTCTACTACTTAAACTCTCAGATACCACATGCTCAGCATTCCATGGAACCAAGTAAGAAATCAAATGGCCAATAGGAAAATATCTCAAAACAAATTATTACTGTTCATCTCTGGTATCATCTTTTTACTCTGCGCATTGGCTACAGGTCACATGGCAGAGCTGCAGACATGGACTGCCTCATGATGTTCACAGAATTCCTCCTCCTGGGCATTGTAAGCTCCCAGAAGCACCACACCTCACCTGGTCTGATGTTTTTTGTGCTCTATGTGGAAGCTCCTGCCAGCATCTGCCAACCATTTCTGCCCTAGTGATGAACCCAAGACCATGCTTTCTAATGTGTTTCTTTTTATAGAGTTCTTCCCTCATAAATTTCAGTTTCATTTCTGTTCCTGTTTTTAAATCAATCCTGAATTATCTGACCTGAAGCAAATAGATTTCTTGTCCAGCATGTGGCACTCAGACTTTCCTACTTTGTTATTTTTTATCCTGTGCTTATGACCTACACCTGCTCTATTGTCCTTGCTCCCCTCTGCCCTAGGCCTGCTGTGACCTCAGGGCTGTGCTCACCAGTAGCAGGGGGCTCCTGGGAAGGCAGCTGTGTTATTCTGCTGTCCACACAGCGACCATACCCAGCTGCCTTGCATGAAGTCAAGTGAGATCCATTAATATTTCTGGGGTAGACTTAGGTGCTAAGCATCTCATAGCAGACCACACAGATTCCTGAGTGTGTGGCCCTTTCTTTAAGCACTTGTATTTCACTCTGTTCTGTCAACTTATTCATCTCCCGTGTTTTCATATTTTACTTTTTATTTTAAGTAGGGTATGTCTGCAGTATATAATGATGCCAATCTTCCTAGTAAGTAGCTGCAGTATATAATGATGCCAATCTTCCTAGTAAGTAGCTACATGCACATAACATATCTTTATTTTTCTTTTAATTCAGTTCCCCTGCACTCCTTTCTCATCCCTCCATTTCTTGGTCCCATTCTCTGCAAAAGATTTATCTTCTTATTTTGTAGAATCTAATTTTATCTTTCTTTGTGTATTTTTGGGGGTTTTCATATAAGAGAAACCATGTGATATTTACACTCTGAGTCTGATGACTTCACTTGACACAGTGCTCTCGAGGTTCATTTATTTTCCTCTAAATAACTAAGGTTCATCCTTCTTTATGGCAGGGTGGTACTCCATAAGCACACAGGTCTTGTATTCTTTATCCATTCATCTATTGATGGACATGTAGGGTGATTCCAAGATTTAGCTATTATGAGCACTGCTGCTATAAATACAGGTATGCATATATTAACTGTAATAGGATGTAGTTATCTCTTTCAAGAAGATATCTAGAAGAAAAATAGCTGGGTCAAATACAATTTTAATTTTTTTTAGTAATAGCCATACTGATTTTGATAGTGGTTGTACTAATTGACATTCCCACCTAAAATGCTATTACATGTTTTCTTGATGATACCTGCTCTTTCTGACGTAACATGGAATCTCAGTATTATTTTAATTTTCATTTTTAATGGACAGAGATGGTGAAAATTTTTCACATGTTTATTGACAATTTATAAATCTTCAGAGAAGAGTCTATTCATTTCCCTTTCACAATTTTAGTTGCAGACTTATTTGAGGATGGTCTAATATGTTTTAGTTTTTCATATATTGTAGATATTTTTCCTCTGTACAAAGATTATCTGGCAAAATATTTTCCCACTCTACAGGTTGTCTCTTCAGTTTGTTTGATGTTTCCTTTACTGTCCAGAAGCTTTAAAATTTGTAATGATGTTATTTGTTAATTCTTGCTATTGTATCATGTGCAATTGATGCTGTGTTCAGAAAGTACTTACCTATTCCTATGTTTTCAAGAACTTTACATATTATTTTAAGTTTTATGTGCTTCTGTTTTAACATTTAGATCTTTGCTCCAAGTTAATTTTAGTTTGGCACATTGTATGAGCTATGGGTAGACAATCAACCTTCTGCATATGTATAGCCAGCTTATGCATTATAATTTATTACAGAGGATATCTTTCCTCCAGAGTATGACCTTGGTTCCTTCATTAAAGATCAGATAGCTGAAAGTCCCTGGAGCAGTTTCTACACCCTATATTGTGTTACATGGAACCACATGTCTGTTTTTATTTCAATATAATGTATTCACCATAAGAGGTTTGTAGTATAACTTGAAGTCCTGGATTGTGATGCATGCCTTTTGGTTTGATTTTGTTACTCAGGATTGCTGTTGCTATTCTGGGTCCCTTCTGATTCCATAAATACTTTAGAATTGATTTCTATTTGGAGTGAACAACGATATTTATTTTTATTGAGATGGTTATAAATATGTGCATCAATTTTGGAAGTATGGCCATTTTGGTAATATTGTTTCAGTTTCCACAGTAACTGAACCTAATTTCTATTTTCTGATATTGTCTTTGATCTCCTTTTTCAGAGTGCTGGAGCTTTTGATCTAGAGAAGTCTCTCTTGATGGTTAAAATTTATTTAGCTACTTTTTTGTTTCACAGTACAGGATCCTATTTATGTAGAGAGGGACCAAACATATGACACCCGCAAGTTAAAAGAGTAGACATTTGATTTGGCTAATGCTCTCAGAGGATTTTGTCCTGGGCAGCTGCCTCCAAGTCAGGAACATCATGACTGAAGGCCATGATGAAGCCAAGGTCTAGAGCAAGGGAGTAGTGCCAGAAAGGAAGGGGTTAGAGATCAAGTATAAAACTTAAGGTCATGTCTCCATGACCCAGAGAGATACACCCATAAGTGTGCTTTACTCCTCCCATGGGTGGCTCCCAGCCCAGTCAATCTGGCAATAAAGCCAAATTATCACACTCAGTAGCCCATATTCAAATGATTGTCCAAATCCTTCAGCATTGGTGCCACTCTCTGTTATTGTCAAAATTTATTTATTTGGTCCTAGTACAGAAATTACAATTCATGATGTCAAGTTACTTAGATGTTTCTTTATACTATCATTTTCTCATTATTCTAACCAGAGTGTGACATTTGACAGACTGTAGATATCTGTATATGAGCCTGTAACAGTCCTGATAATTACAGCACATGGGGGAGAAAATTAGAATGGATGAAGGAAGACTATAGTAAGTGACTGAGTATATTCTTCATGAAGAACCCTGAGCAAACCAACCAACCAAAGTGAGTACATCATAAATGAGCCACTGAAGGATTTGCATTACCTCGGTGGCTCATATGTAAATGTTTTTCAGCAGAGTTTCTACCACATGAAATGGATTTATCCAAGTACAACACTAGGTGTTGGTAGTCACCACAATCTCTGATGTTCATCTAACATATGGCACAAGGAAATCCCATTGTCTATATCAATTTTCAAAGAGAAGGAGAATTTTTTGAGCAATGATAGCTTTAGCTGCAGTTGACAATATTTGAGCTAAATTTCTTGTCATAAATTTATTTACATTTAAGCCAAGCCAGTGTAGTAGCATTTTCCAAAAAGATGTCCACTTAGATGAGCTTATGCCCAATGCCAAATTCTTCTTTGTGCTTTAGTGCAAATTAAGATTTATAGGCAAATATTGAGTTTCAATTAGCTATGAGTGATCCTGGTATCAATAGAATTTTCTTTCCACTTTCTGCAACACGAACTTGCTCACATGTAATCTAGCTCAATCAATCCTTCACAGATAAAATTATATTTTGGACACACACATCCCTGTAGGATGCTGTGGGCCTTTGTTTGCACCATTAGGGAAGGATCAGTAATGGAGCATGTCTGAGGCTCCATTATTGAAGATTAGGACATTCTTGAATGTTACTAAACAGAAAATTAGTTGTAAATTTGTCTCTGAATTGTTGCATTGTCTCTTGTTTGATTTTCTTATTCAAATAGTGGCATACTTTAACTGTAAAACCCTCACTATAGGTTTTGTGTAGCACTACATTGAAGCTACCAAACTGCATGTGTGAAAATAATACTTAACCCTAAAGAGTCAAACAGTACATCTGATATTTTGATTAAATTTCATTACAAGGTAAACCAGAGAATCTGTAAGATCATGAAAATACTCCTGTTTAATACAATGCTGTGGGTTCTCTATGTTCTGTCCCCTAACACAGGTTCTCCTCTGTGAGGGGAATGATTGATGATTGAAGCTTTAACAGGTGGGCCTACTGATAGGCAAATAAATTTTGGTTTAGAATCCTCAGAAGAGATTTATAGATTGCTTTAGGAGTGACCTGTTTACCAAAAGTTTGCTTCAATAGAGCCAGCTGCTGTGAGGTGCTTAACCAGTAGCAGTGCCCATGCCATGATCTTGGAAATCCAGGACTGTTTGATAAATACATTGAAAAAGTAAATTTATCACCACAGGCATTTTGTTGTGCTGAGGACAAAACAGACCAAGGCACAGGATACATATAGTGTTGAGCTAGGTTTCCTGAAGGATTACAAGTTCCTACTTACTATACTATCTATCCATGTACCATCATAAAATCTACACTGAGGACAAGGAAGCTTTGTGGCAACAGGGGAGAGGAGCCTTGGTCCCTGAGCCTGGGTAAGATGTGCAGGAGTTACGTTCTTCTGAAGAGAAACCTCCTGCTGGGGCATCTTGTGGAATTGGTTGAACAAAAAAGAAACTGCCTTCCATTGATATAGGACAAACAAGGTCACAACTGTAATTGTACCTTTTTACATTGCTGGTATTCTTCATTTATTCCACAAAACAACATCTGATTTCTTAAAGAATAATTCAAGGTTTGGAACTGAAGCTCTATCAATGAATTTTTCATGCTCTGATTTTAAATGTTTAGCCTCTCTATGGGTTGTGTGTGATTTTGTAACATTTTGTATTGTCTCTGGAAAACAGACTCAAGGGATGACACCCCTCTTCCAATCACAGCACACAGAATGTGCAATGCCGACACTTCAGGGATTTACTGTAGCGTAAGTAAATTAACTTTATAATTAGTTCTGAACTTGAAAATTCAGTGAAACTCCACTAATGCATGAAATACATTTCTTTTTTTAGGGGTCACATGCATGAACTTGTTTATAACAAACTCTATTGGAAATTTCATTAGACTCAGTGGTGTGGCATCCTGGACAGTTAGAGGCCTGAGATAACCAGGTTCCCAGAGCAAATCAGATGTGTGACCCCCACACATCCTTGGTGAATACTCACCAGGCTCATAGGTATTTCAAAAGCTGGGGTGCATGCCTCTTCCACAGTGGGAGTCTCATTGAGAAGTGAGCTTGCATTTAGTCACTGAAGAAAGAAGCAGGAGCAAGGATCTCATCAAGTCTCTTCATATCAAGTAAAAGCAACATTCATGTTGTTGAAGTTAGACTCTGCTTCACTTCTCAGGTAAATTTGTGCATGTGAATTTCTGCATTTCCACTAACATTAGTAATGGATAAGTCATATACTAGTACCTGTGAAATACGGACTTCAAAATCTTAAGCTAAGGTAATTATTTCAGTTCCACATGATGTATGTGTATTTGTAGAATAGACAGACTATCAGTTTCTGGTGTTTATTTTAATTACTTACATATTCCAGTGATTTTTTTAGTGTTGTGCTTCATATGTGGCTCAGGTCCAAAGGCTGAAATCATAGTGAGGGAAATTTACCCTGGGATAGAGCATCAGCACATGCAAATTTAATATTTCCTTGATCTGGATTTGAAAAGGTAACTAAAAAATCTTCAAGCTAATGAAATTTATGAGGGCATTCCATGGAAATAAATTCATGAAAGCAAACCTTGTCCTTACATTATAAAAAGTTGAGATTTCTAGTATAGTCATTATTGTGGTCAATTTTTATAAAACCTGGATTTCATATTATATAAAATCATAGTGCTGATTTCTTATATGTATTATTATATTTAACCCATTTCCCAATTATGGGGAATTAGCAATCATGCTCATTCTGTCATCCACATTTTAAAATTGTGGGCCATATAATTCTAATGTATCACTAAGAAAATAAATAAGAGGGGATAATCCTTGGATTTCCTCTTCTGCTCATGATCAGGATGTGCTGTGCAGAATGGAAATGTAAGCTGAATTCAGCTCAGGGAACTTTGAGAATTTGTATGCTCTGATAAAGAAGGACATGTAATAAGAAGAAATGGAAAAAGGAAACCAGATTTCTAATTACCCCATCTGTTATTTTGATTTAGGAAATTAAAACTTGCTATATTTGGCTGGGGATTTAGCTCAGTGGCACAAGGCCTGCCTTGCAAGCACAAGGTCTTGAATTTGATCCCCAGCACCACAAAAAAACAAAAACAAAAATCACTGTAGTGTGGTTTGCAGCAGTGATCTACACCATGTTGTTGTATCAGCCTCATTGGGTAGCATTGGTTTTGAAACTGACATTCTGTGCTAAAAAGGTTTTCTCTTCACTAGAGAAATAAGGATACTGGGTGATAAAAAACACATGTAATTCAAAGAATTACCACGCTAAAAATTCCTATAAAATATTTGAAAACATTGAAAGGCATATGAATGTACCACTGTCAGGAAATCATTATTTTTATGCACATGAAAAGCATAATTGTGAATGCTGTAATGACAGTGTAAATACCTATAAAGTATTAAAGTTAAGATGACAATACTTTTTAATATTATAATCCCTCAATTCTGTTTTTTGCCAATGAAAATAAAATAATACTGAGATTAGACCTCTTCTTATAACTAATTTTAACTCTGAAAAGGTAACTTGTAAACAGATTATTTGTGATTTGAATGGTTCAAAACAAGGACAGGTACATAAATTAAATTTAAAATAATGATTAAAGAATGAAGAGATTTTTCAAAAAAGATATGAAAGCAAGCAGAGGGAATTTGTGAGTAGAAAGTTGGCAACTCATTAAATATTAGAATCCATTCTGAGGTGAAGACCATAGGTATGAAAACTACTTCAAAATCTTTCTTTCTTTCTTTCTTTCTTTTTCCTTTCTTTCTTTCTTTCTTTTTTCTTTCTTTCTTTCTTTCTTTTCCTTCTTTTTACAAAATACACAGACAAGGCTGTACAAGACGGGAACACCTTGTGTGTTGCCAATATAAAATACAATTTTTACTTCCTACAGTAAATAGCATCTTGCACAGATGACCATGCAAAGGGTGAAAGAAAGGGCTCACACACAAGTCTGAAAGAGCATCTGAAGTAAGAGAATGGTGCCATGTGACTGGCCTGGTTTCATTAAAATCAAAGTCATCATCAAACACGATCAGGTTCATGCATTAGATCTATTAGGGGAAAACTGATGACATCACCAGCTACAAGAGGGGCTGCACCACAGTCGTTCTTCTCCTGTAGGACCTAGAGAATGCAGAGCAGATGTGGGATTTTGAATATCTGGAGTTGTTACAGATGCTCTCATAGAATTGGTCATGGAAAGCCACACAAAAGTGAAGCAAAAGGAAAAACACTCAAGCTGTCCTGTAGATTTATAAATGATTAAATATGCCAAATAATTAAAGATTGCTGGGACTTTGCTGCACTTTAAGTACTTTATTGATTAGTTCTCACACTTGATGATTATACAAACTAATAGAATATGTATCAGCAGTTTGGGAAAGGAAATTGAAATGGAAAATGTGCATTCACTGTATTTCAAGATAACTATGTCCATTTACTCTATCCCATGTTCCTTACTAGAAGCCACTTTGTAGTTCTAATGGGTGCTCTCCATTCTGCTTATAGCATGGTCTGCTCACTTTAACCTCTGACTCTGCAGAGACCATGGCAGGTGGGCAGACATGGACAACCTCACCATCTTCACAGAACTCCTCCTCATGGATTTTGCAGGCTCCCAGGAACTCCAGGTTCTGCAAGGTGTGCTGTTCCTAGTGATTTATCTGGGAGCACTAACAGGGAACTTGTGACTAACACTTTCATCATAACAGGCACGTCTGCACTCTCCTATGAACTGTTTTATAAGCAATGTGGCTCTCATAGAACTTGGAAGCATCTCAGTTATTGTTCTCAAGGCCACAGTGAATTCCATGACAGGAAATAAGAGGATCTCCCTGAAAGAGTGTATTGCACAGATTTTCCTATATATACTTTTTGAAGTGCAGGAATTTGACCTCCTGGCAGTCCTGTCCTATGATCACTACATGGCCATTTGCTACCTTCTGCACTATGGGCTCATTATCACCCCAAGTCTGTGCTCCCAGGTCACAGCTGGCTCATGGGCCTCTGGTCTGGTCTACTCTGCTGTCCACACAGACTGTATGTTCAGGCTTCCCTTCACCAAACCAATGTGATCTAGCAATATTTATGTAATATTCCTCAAATTCTGAGAATATTGTCATCAAGTGTCCCGTATTCAGAATTTATTATCAATGTTTTTTGTGTTTTCATTGTCTCATTATGTAATGTCTTTATATTTATTTCATACATTAATATATTTTCAACTGTACTTAAGATCCATTCAAGGGAAGCTCATAATAAAGCCATGTTCACCTGTTCGCCACAGCTGGCCATTCTCCTTTGGTTTGTCGTTTTGGGGTCAAAAGCTGCCTTAGATCCCATTGCAAAGAAACCATCCCTTAAGAATCTGCTGACTGCCATGTTCTACACCATAGTGCCTTCATTTTTGAACCCCATCATTTACTATATACACAATAGGGAGATAAATGCTTTCCTGGGAAAACTGGTCAGTAGATAATCTGAATTCCCACTCAAGGGTTTTCTTGGCTAAAATAAATGTCAACTAACTTTTACAAGTAGTTTATTTCATACATGAAGTATGTTTTTAAATTAGTATCTACGCATGTTCATCATGTATATATTTAGTTTTCTATTTTTAAATGTCTATCCTTGGTATGGTGAAATATAAATTTTCATGGGAAATTTCTTGCTCATTTTTTGTATATTTTATGGATGTTTCCTAAAACACTAGACATAGGGTAGACATCGGCAAAATATTTTGAAAATATTTGGAAGGGTGCTCAGTTAGAAACAATATGGGAATCATAAGGACCAGAGCGTGCTTTAATTGTTCCACCTTAACAGATGCCTGTGCTGTTGAGAGAACCTCAGGTGCTGGATCTGACCAAGCTGGAGAAGCACACTGAGTGGTCCTGTGAGAAGACCCTGCTGGCTGCACTGTGCTCTTTGCACTTGCTCTTCTACTCAGGCTGTGGTAAGTGACAAGGTGATTAGACAGGGGGGCAACTCAAGCCTGAGGACACTGAGATCCTTGCCACCCCTTTCTTCTGCATCTACTGAAAGCCTTTTACTTCACTCAATGAAAATTAGGACACAAAACAACTGACCTTCAAAAATTATAATCTAGAAGTTTGTGTTGTCTTTCTGTTCTCTGGATGAAAAGATGCAGGCCATGGTTAATGCATTCAAACTTTGTGGAAAAGGAACAAAAACAACTCAGAGTGTAGCATGAAGGCAAATGAAATGATAACTTTTACTGGAATCTCCTTGGAGACCAGCAGATAATTCTTGCACCGTGTGGCACACTTTATCTATCAAATATCACATACAGATGGATTCACCCAAAATCAAGTTTTATTTTTCTAATTCCATGTACTGAACCTGAAGCATTGTGTCTAATGTGCATATTGATGATATAATGACTCAGAACTGAATTCTAATTTCCTTGTCTTTTCATCTATAAGCCTTGTCTGGGAAAAACTCAGCATTGAGGCTCTGGTGCCCATTTAACCCCAGTAGAGCACTAGAACAACAGGGGCATCAGTCTCCCCGTATCTCCTTACTTATTGCTCCTAAGAGAAGCAAGTGGTGTTTGGCACCATGAACCTCTTGTCATCCAGAGCTCAAGCCCTGGTGCAGGTATGGATGGGGCTCACCCTCCTCTGATGCCTGAGATACCTCAATGACTCTGCCACATGATGCATAAACCTCAGTCATTTGTAGTAAAATTTATGCACTGCGAAATCATATTGTTAAGTGAAATAAATCAGACAAAACTTAAATATTTCATACTATCTCTTATGTAAGAAACCCAGAAATAAATGCAAAGCAAAATAAAAGATACATAATAATAAATAGGTGGATAAATTTTTTCTAATATGAAGGGACCCAACAGATGTGGGGTGGGGGGAGAAGAAGGGAAGGCTATGAGAAAGAGAATGAAGATGCATTGGGTACAAGTGCCATCTCCCCACAAGGAATGTGACCATGTTGTACTGCAAACAGGAACTAACAAAAATTAAAGTAAAAAACAAAACACTTCTGTGACCAGAAGTCATTTCCTTTACCACTGATAACTTAAAGATTTTAAAGGAAAATGCAGAAAATTACACAATCACAGAAAAGCCATGACTCTTTTATCTGAGAAGATGCAGATTTTGTATGTGACCAGCAACTTCATAAGGATGATAGGAAACACAGGAAATTATCTTCGTAAAACCTTGAGTCACTGTTGCATAGGCCAATTAACTAACAATGTAAGGCAAACACTTTAAAAATTTTTCATTGGCAGCCCACCAATGCTCCAAAAATATTTGTATTTCACATCAAGGTATTTTTGTATTAATGCTCAATTTTCAGAATATAAAATACTTCCTTCCCTCTTTAGCCAATTCAATCCTGTCTAAAATTATTTTCCCAAGACTCATATTCTACTAAATTCCCACATCCACCTTATACCCATTTGCCCATTTCAATTTTCCTTATTTTGAAAAAAATTTTTATTCTACTTAGAACAAAAATTACTCTATTCCCAAAACAAAGCTCGAATATCAGTTACAATTCACTGCTGAACAGTTTTAATTATATATATATATATATATATATAGAGAGAGAGAGAGAGAGAGAGAGAGAGAGAGAGAGAAGTTAGGCTTACAGTACCACCTGCACAGTCACAGGTGGAATAATAGAAAAGGGCCTTCAGTGCACTGGAGAGATGGAGGATGCACTCAGGCAAGTGGCTTGAGCTCTCTGCAGAGTCCTGGGTGAGTCCATGCTCTGAACTCTTCAGAAGGAAGAAGAGTCTGCAGTGGAAGCTGTACATCAAAAGGGACGGCCAAAGGGACATCCAAAGGTGATGGCCACGACTGGAGCTCCTCTAAAGGAGCAAAAGGGAGAATTCCCTCTTCTTTACCCTCTTATTCCATCCAGGCTACAAGCCTACAGCCTGGTGGGGGTTTGCCTTTTCAGTAAGTTCCATCCAGACATACCCAGGACTGTGCTGAACCCATCACCTGGGCTAGTCTTATCTAGCCTGACACCATAGTTAGCTATCACACATTCATACACTGTTGTTTTTCCTTGCAACAGCTATGTCTTATCTTGCTTGTATACATGTATACTGAGCTGATTCCTTCACTGTTTCGAGTAATTTTATATATATACATCAGTCACAGAGCTTACTTGATCATTAGTGATGTTCATTTCCGGTAATCACAAGAAGGCAGACAGTCTCAAACTGTGCCACCCCTGCAACCTGCAATTCATAATTTTTTCTGTCATATTTGAAGAGTCCTAGACTTTCTTGTGGAACATATCATCAGCATTGGGACAGAACATGTTTCCTAACAGTATCTATATCATTAGTCTCACTGGCTTGTGAAAGGTTAGAGAAGGCAGGAATTTATTTTTATATTCTTAATTTTTTTCACTAGTACCAGAATTAAATTCTTTGCACCAGTTTTTCTCAACTTCACCTCTGTATCATTGGCAAGAAAAAAGAGAAAACTTTCCTATATTCAGGAGATACTTTCCAAGTGTAAATATATTTTACTTATTTCCTCCTAACTCACTTGACTTTGTAGGTGTAGGTTATTTAGGCAGATGATACATTAAACAGATGCATAGTACATTAGTTTTTCTACTGACAACTTTGGAATATCATAAGTTTAGTTTATCATTAAGACTAGGTAAGGAAAATTATACATTTCTTTGATATTTACCACTCACAATACTAAAGATGTGCCATTTTTAATACATCAAATAAATATTGGCAAGAAGTTGGAAGCAATGTCTCATGTAAATTTTGTCCTTCAATTTTTTTGGACTTATGAAGGCCCAGATATTAAGCAAAACATTTTTTACTGAAATTCTCTGAGGGAGTTTGTGGAAAATATCAGCACTTGAATGAGCAGAATAGGTAAAGAACATTGCCCTCACTAATGCAGGCCAGTGTCTCTGAACACAGTGAGGGCTGGGTTAAACAAAACCAGGAAAGAAGGCAGTGGATTCCCTGTGAGTTTGGATGTCCATCAAGCTGCTGCGCTAGGATGTGGGAGCTCCAGGCTCATGCCCTTGGACCTTACTGGGACTTAAGTCCTTGGATCTCCTCCTCAAGGCATTCAAGAGTAGACTAAATTACTCACTGATATGACTGGGTCTCCACCTGGAAGGTGGAAGAGAGTGGAACAACTTTGCTTCTAAAATTGCATAAAAATTCTCTTGATGTATTTTTAGTTTTGAAGATTTATTAGTTTTATTTTTCTACAGGTTCAGAAGAAAACCCTGTTTTGTTCATAGGTGTGTTTCTTGTATTTCTCTGCTTGGAAATTTATTGTGTTTTGTAGCTCAATGAGCTTCTTTATTTTTTTTTAATCTTCCACAGGAAATTCACAGATCTCCCTTTGTTCCAGGTATAGGAACAAAGGGAACTATAGGAACTTAGTTTCATTTGTTTGTTTGGTTTTTTTTTGCTTTCTTTCCTTTCTTGCTTCTTCATGTTCTTTACAGCCTTGAGCTGCTGTCATATTTGAAGTAGCCCCCTGCTCCAGGTTTTGGCAGAGGATACCTCCAGCAGATGCTCTCCTAAAGATTTAGTGGATATTGAGAACTTTTCCATGAATACACCTGCCCCACTCCTCTTGCTTTCCCTTGGGGTCAGGGCTGGATCTTAGGATGTGTGCCTTAGACTAATCCCAGAGTCATGGCAGATACAGAAACTTGTCTTTTATTTTTCCAACAGATTCCCCTGACAAGACTTTCCAAATCATGGGAACGATACAGACATAAAGATTTGGGATGTGTCAAGACTCCAACCATAACCCCCCGCCAAATAGACATACTACAAATCATATTATAAATTGTCAAAAGGAAAAAGATAATCTTGAAACCAGCCAAGAGAAAACAAAGCCATACAGGTGAAAAATCTCCCAAAAAGTTGAGCAGACTTCTGATTATACAGCTTTCAAGCCTAGAGAGAATCTGGTGAAACCTTCAAAGTGCTGAAGGGGAAAAGAATCTCCATCATGAATATTTTACTGTTCAATTATCTCCTTTAGAAATGAAGAAGAGACAAATACATTAGAACTCCACCAAAGCTGAGGGAGGTCGCTGACCTGAGCCGGGCCTGACAAGATAGCCTCAAAGAGTTCTGTACATTGGAATGAAACTATGAGAAGTAAGAATAGGACAGCAGCAGTGGGGATGCACCAAGGTAGCTTCTTAGAGAAAACAAGGACAAGGCCTTTGCCAGCTGAGGGAGCTCCAGGGCAGGCAGCCTCTGAGGTGCCCAAACTCAGGGCTTTCCATGCAGACTTCAGTCGGCTGTGTCACTGGGCACATAAAAATGAAACCTTGTCTTTGCCCTTTCAGCCAGCCCTCTGATGTCAGGAGAACAGACTCTGTGCATGCTAATGTCTGGGCAGACCTCAGATAGGTTCTGTCCTATGTGCTCCCACTTTCTCAGGGCTTACCTCAGTTTCCTCATGTCCTTGTCCTCCCCATCTACTGTTTCTCCAGCTTCTGGTCTTGATTCTGTCCATCAGACACAGTGTAATTTGTTCTCAATCCTTCACAAAAGATTTTCAAAAAGGATCATATTTTATTCCTCAAAAATACTCAAGTTTGGAATACTAAAATCATATAAGATATATTCTTGATATAATAAAATGAACCCAGAAATCAATAACAGGAGAAATTTTGACTACCCACACATACTTGGAAGTTAAAAATATGTTTCTGAATATGCAAAATTTCAAAAAAGAAATTAAAAAGGAAATTTTAAAATATCATTAAATCAATAAAAATAGAAATACGGCACATATAATAGAGAATGCAGCAAAGGGAATTTATACTAGAATTTTGCAACACCTATTTTCAAATAAATTTATATATATCTCAACTAGAATGGTTAGATGAACTAAGCCCAAAGAAAAAGGTGTAATAAAATAGATAGTATAAACCAGAAATAAGTAAAATAAAGAAAATGAAGGCAATAGAACACAGGTAAGAATTGACTTTTTGAACAGATAAACAAAAGTCATCAAACTTTGATCCAAAATGATTTTCAAAGAAAGAAAAAAGTGAAATGTATAAAGTCACAAATGAAAGAGAAGATAGTGGCACTGATATAACAGAAATACAGCAGTACTGTGGACAATGATACTTCAACACCTTGGATAATCTAGAAGAAATGAACATATTCATACCAATGTACAGTTCACAAAGATTCAGATGAGGAATAAATGAAAGATCTGAACAGGAAAATAACAAGTAAAGAGACAGAATCAACAATACAATGCATTCTATCAAACATAAGCCCCAGACCCAGTAGGTTCAGGGCCACAACTCTACAAGACATTTAACCAAGTAACACCAAGTTTTTTAAAACAATTGTTCATTTAACAAATACAAGCATCCTGTCAAATAATCCCAGAAATAAACTTTTTAGAAAATCCATTGTATCCCAAAACTAACACTAAATGAGTTAGACTGGGAAACTTCCATTCTTTTGAAAATGTGCTTGATTTCTGATCCTATAGGTGGCAAACAAATTTCCATGAAAAAATCTTCACTCATTTTATTGCACTGTGTGGGTTTGGTTGAACACAGACATTCAAACACACACACAGACACACAATCACACAAATATCTGTCACTGATTTACACTTAGAAAGAGGAAGGGGCATTGTAACTGTAATTTTATATGAGTGGTGGTACTCTTCACTTATTCCATAACAAATCAGAACAACTTGTAATTATTTAAAGAATAATCAAAGATTAGGAACTGTGGTTTATTGATGAATATTTTCAACTGTGATGCAATTTTTTTTTTATTTCCAGCATGGTGCATGACTTTCTGCAACACATACTGGTTATCTGGAACATATCAACCCACAGAGCAAAGCTACACTCCCCAAACATGGTTTCTTCTATATAATACCAAATAGATTTACTATAGTATAAGTAAATTACTTCCATAATCAGGCATCCACTTAAAATTCATTGAATCTCCACTGGTGTGTGAAATATTTTTGAATGCTTCCTTGTTATTAAATGTACCTCTTAAGAACTCTGTTGGAAATTTAATTAGTCTCATTGGCGTGGCCAAAGAATCTTCCCAATTAGAGGCTGGGAGAAACGTGGGCTCCTTGGAGGCTGGGATCACCAGGTCCATGGGGCTCATCAGAAATGTGACCCCCTTGCGTCCTTGGTGAAGACTCACTGGGCTCACAACTAGTTCAGAAGCGGGGCTGAGTGTGGGCTGTACTGGGAGTCTCACTGAGAAGAAAAGCTTGTGTTTTACTCAGAAGAAGCATGAGCAAACATCCCGCTGAGTTCCTTAACATATTTGAGCTTATAGTATAGATGCCTTTTTCTCCATGCTAATGTTTATTTTAGGCAGTTAGATCTCAAGTGGTCTTCAAAGATCTGAATTTCATGTGTGGCCCAAGTCACAGGATCATAGTGGTTGCAAATTATCCTGAAATTATCCAGCAGGCCTCATGAATTAAATATTTTTGGAAACTGGATTTAAAATGTAATGAAAATATCTACAACCTCATGAAGTTTATGAGGCATTTCATGAAGATCAAGTCACATGACAAAAATATTCCATGAATTGGCCAAAAAATTGAGATGTCTAGTATGGTCATTATTATGTATGATTTTATCAACAGCCCAATTTTGTGAAGTATTAAATCATAATGCTGATCTTCTAGATATTATATGTCACCCATTTAATAATTTATGGGAAATTGACAATCATGGTCCACATTTTAAAATTGTGAGCAAAGTAATTTCAAACTATCACTTGGAAAATGAAGGAACAGGAGGAGGAAGGATCCTGGGATATTTTCTCTTCTGTGTAGGATTGTCATGCACTGTGAAGAGTGGAAATGTAAGGTGAACTTAGCACAGGGAAGCTGAGACTTTGGACTGCGGAGAAAGCACAGGAAATAGAGAGATCAAGATGGAAAGGAGACTGCTAATGACCCATATCAAATCTGTTATTTTGATAAACAAAATTAAAAACAGCCCAATATTTTCAATATTATAATCCTACAATTCTGTTTTTTCAAAGAAAATAAAATAATACTGACATTAAACCTTCAATACAACTATTTTTAGTACTGAAGAAATAATCTGTAAACAGATTGTTTATGATTTGAAATGGTTCCAAACAAGCACAAATAACTAAATTATATTTAAAATAATTATTTTAGCACAAATACCTTTTATCAAAAGCTATGAAAGCAAGGAGGGGGAAGGTCTGGATAGAACTGAATATTGGAATCCATTCCTACATTAATTTTTTTGGCTTGGAAGACTATTTCAAACACTTCTGTGCTGTTTTGGAAAATTTTTTTGATGAAAATATATAGACCAGAAAGTGCAGAAAGGGAACTGGTCATATGTTGGCAATAGGAAAATGATATTTTTACATCTCAAATGAAATCACACTTTGCATAGATGATGGTACAAAGAGGAAAAAAGGGCTCATACACAGGCCTAGAAGATCTCTTGATATGACAGACTGGTGGAGTGTGACTGGCCTGGTGTCCTTTAGATCAAAGTCATTGTCAAAAGAAGCTCAGGTTCATGCATTAGATCTGTTAGGGAAAATTAAGAAGAGCATCAACCACAGAAGGACCACATCACAGTCATTCTCCAGCTCAGGACCTAGAAACTGAGAAGCGGATGAGAGCTTTCCAAAGTCCAGGGTTGATTCAGAAGCTTTCATAGAGAAACTCCAGGATGGTCAAGGAAAGATTAAGCAAATGAGAACAATGCTTGAGTAGTACAGGGAGAATTAGAAAGACTAAAGCATGCTGAATAAATGAAACATTGGTGGGGCTAAATTTCATTTTAAACACTATAATGCTTAAATGTTAGATCATCAATGTAGGAACTAATGGAATATCAGAAGCTTGGAAAAAGAAAATCAAAATATAAATAAGCACATTCACTATGTTTCAAGATAATTTATTTTATCCATTTATTCTATGCTGAGTTCATGGTTAGAGTCCACACATTGGTGCTAATGTCAGCATTTTATTATATTTCTAAAGGGCATTCTACCTTCCCCTTGTAGCACCCTCTGCTCACTTTAACCTCTGACTCTGCAGAGACCACAGCAGGTGGCAGACATGGACAACCTCACCATCTTCACAGAGGTCCTCCTCATGGATGTTGCAGGCTCCCAGAAGCTTTGGTTCTGCAAGGTGTGCTGTTCTTAGTGATTTATCTGGGAGCGCTAACAGGGAATCTTGTGACTGTCACTGTCATCTGGACAGACACACATCTGTACACTTCTATGTACTTTTTTATAAGCAATGTGACCTTCATAGACCTTGGCAGCATCTCAGTTATTGTTCCCAAGAAGGTAGTGAATTCTTTGATGGAAAATAAGATCATATCCTTGAAAGAGTGTGCCTCACAGACTTCCCTGAATATCTTTTTGGAGCACTAGAGATTGCTTTCCTGGTGGTCATGTCCTATGATCACTACATGGCCATTTGCCCCCCTCTGCACTATGGGCTCATCATCACCCCGAGTCTGTGCTCCCAGGCTGCATGTGGTTTCTGGGCCTCTGGTCTGGTGTACTCTGCTATCCACACAGGATAGCAGGCTTCCCTTCACCAAGACAGATGTGGTCCAGCAATATTTCTGTGATGTACCTCAAATTCTGATGATTTCATCTTCAGATGTCCAGTTTTCTGTATTTGTAATTCTTGCTTCAAGTGTTTGTCTTGTCTTGGTATGTTTCACCTTTATGTTTTTGTTGTATGTTAATATATTTTCAACTATGCTTAAGACTGCTTCAGGTGAAGCGTGTAACACAGCCATATCCACCTGTACCCCATAGCTGGCCATTCTCCTTTTGTTTCTCATTTCTGGGTCAGTGGCTGTCTTAGGTCCCACTGCAAAGAAGCCATCCCTTAAGGATCTTCTGTCTGCCATGTTCTATATCATGGTGACCCCATTCATTAACCCAATCATCTACTCTCTATGCAACAAGAAAATCAATGTTGCCCTGCAAAGAAATTTCAACAGATATTCTTGGTTCACAGTCAAGGGTTTTCTTGAATAAAACATAAATATCAGTCTCTCAGTTGAAAATAGTTTTATTCACATTTGATGAATGTTTTTAAAACTGGGATCTAACCTGTGGATTATCTCCTTTTAAATGTCTGTATGTTTTTGGTGTCTGTATTTATTATGGTGAAGTACAGATTTTATTTTACTTTTCTTTCTGTTTGTTTTATGTTTCATTCTTTTGAAACACCAGAAATCTAGTCTGTACTGACAAAAATAGTTTGAAAATATTTGAGATGGGTTTGAGCTAAACTCAAAGTCAGGCACCATAAAGAGCAGGCAGGGTATGCATTATGTGTTCCACTTTAACAGATGCCTCTGCTGTTGACAGAACCTTAGGTCCTGGATCTGACCAACGTGGAGAAGCATACTGAGTGATCCTGTGAGAAGACTCTGCTGTGTGCATTGTGCTCTATGTACTTGCTCTTCCTTTCAGGCTGAGATAATTAACACAGTGATTAGATGGGAGAGGGAGGACACAGGGCTGAGGACAGTAAGATCTCTGCCAGACCCTTAGGCTACATTTGCTAAAACCATTTCCTTATTCAATGTAAATCAAGACACAAAACCACTGACCTTCAAAAAATTATAACTTAGAAGTTTATGTTTTCTTTCTCTGGTCTGGATGAAAAAGCACAGGCTGTGGTTGATGCATTCAAACTTTGTGAATAAGGAACAAAAACAAATCAGAGAGTAGCATGGAGATAATTGAAATAACTTCTGCTGGAACCTTGGAGTAGAGCAGATAATGCTTCCACTGTGTGGTGGAATTTTTTCTTCAAATACTGCATACAGAGAGATTCAACCAAAATCAAGAGTTTTATTTTTCTGACTTCCAAGAGCTGAACCTGCAGCATGTGGCTATCACACACATTGACTATATCGGGTCTCGGAATTGAATTCAATTTTCCCTTCTTTCTCATGGAGAAGCTCTGTCTGGGAAAACTTCAGCATTGAGGCACTAGTGCCCATTTAGCTCCAGTCCAGGACTAGAACAACAGGTGCATCAGGCTCCCTGCATCTCCATACTTATTGATCCACACAGAAGCCAGTGGTGTTTGGCCCATGGCCCCCCTGCCATCAAGAGCTCATGTCCTGGTGAAGGCCTGGACAGGGCTCACCCTCCTCTGATGCCTGAGATATCTCAACTTTCAAGGTTTCATCCCTGAGGAGTCTAGCTATATGTGGCATTTATGTATTCATAAAAGTTGAAAATCTAATTTAATTTATGCATTTGTAAATCAAATATTTACTCCAACCAAGCTAACTAACATATCTACAGTTCTTTTTAAAGTGTAATGTGATATGGGACATGATAGCTGCTTTCAAGGAAAAGAAATCCCTCTCAAACATATTTAAATGGCACTGTTGTGAAGTTAAAGTGTTAACAATTTTGAATATTTCACTTTAAACTTATTTTGCCCTATTTTTGTCTTTATTTAGATTTATGTAGATTTTTATGTGCAGATTTATATTCCTCCAGATAATTGAGTGAACAAGAAGACTGATTTCTAATATCCAAAGTTAATTTATAAATTACTGTAGTTTTCTTTTGTTTTGACTCTCTACCTAGAACCTATTATTATTAATGGATTTATAAATTTGTAAATCAGTATTTTTCAATATTTTCAATAAACATACTATTATGTGTCAGACTTTTTCAATTATAATACTCAAGTCCTTTACACTAGGAAATTTTTATTTCTAGTTTTTCTTTTTTAATTTCATGTATTTACTTATTTACAAATGACAATCATAGGCATTTAAAGGATGTCTTGTCATTCCTTAAGGTTTACAGAGTGGAATGTTGAAATCATACTAATTATCAAAGCTATCATCCATTCTGCAATTCTGCTTACCCTTCTAAGTGTGAACATGCAACATCTTCTTTTGTTCAGCTATTGAAAATACATCATGCATTACTATGACTGTATATTCACCATTCTCTGCAATATATCACTAAAACCTTATCTTTCTCTGTAGTTGAAATTTTGTGCACTTTGATCAATATCTCCATTGCCTACTGAACCCCCTGTTCCAGGATCTGGTAACAATCATTTTATTCTCTAGATGTATGAATTGAACTTTGTGAGATTCCACATATGTTATTATGCCAGGTGTGTTTCACATAGCATGAAGCCCTCAGGGTTCAGCCATGTTGGTGCAAAAGCCAGGACTTCCCTCTTTTTAAGACTGTATAGTTCCATTCCATTAGTGTATATGCTGGATTTCCTCCCCTTATCTGATGAGGGACACCTAGGTTGCTTACTTTTCAACAAGCCTGCAAGGTAAAAGAGATGGGAATATTTCTCCAGTAGATAGATTTCAGTGTCTTGTATACATACAAGGCATGGGATTGCCCTATCATATGTAGTTTGGCTTGTATCTAGATGTCCCTATAAAGTCTCATGCTTCATGGATGGGGTTTTTGGAGGTGTCTGGAGCTAGAGTGTGTGAATATGGATTATAGGTGTGTGACAACTGGATTTCTCTTTATGGAGAGTTTTGATCATGAGAGATTGTTGGATTTTGTCAATGGTTTTCAGCATTTATTGAGATGTTCTATAAAGCTGCCCCTCATTCTATCACTTTGTTGCATCACATTCATTGATTTACATACATTCAACCAAATTTTCTTTCCAAGAGTAAATCCCAACAGATCATGGTAAAACTTTCTTTTATTGTGGTGTTGATTTTGGTTTGCATGTATTATGTTGGGGGTATTAGATGTATGTTTATGAGGAATACTGCCTGGCTACTTCTTCTCTTTTACTGTCCTTTCTTAACTTTCAGATCAGAATAATGCAGGATATATAACATGAATTTGAAAGAATTTCCTCCAGAACCTGGCTCAGCAAGCACAATGTAAGCTCAGAAAGGACTTGAATCCCCATTGATAAACAACAGACCACCAACACCAATCCTGCAAAAAAAAAATAATGCTTATTGTAAGTTTCAAAAAACGTTAGGTTTTACTATGAAAGTGACTCCTTAAGTCCTGCTGAGACAGGAGACCATTCTTCCTTATGGAATTGGTTAACTATGGGTTCATTGTGTTATTAGGCAACTATGGTTTGACTGAGTTATTCCAGCAGGGTTAGTGTTTCTGTTTTAATATTAAGATCTTTAAACCATTTCAGTTTTAGTTTAGGGCATGGTAAGAGATATTGGTACAGTTTTAATCTTTGGCAAGTTGAATTCCAATTTTTCCAGCACCATTTATTAAAGAGGCTATCTTTTCTCCAGTGAGGGTGTTTGGCTCCTTTGTTGAAGTTGAGGTGGCTGAATGTGTCTGGAGTTGTTTCTGCATCTTCTAATTGGTTCCATTGGTCCTTGGTTCTGTTTCTTTGCCAGTACCATGCTATTTTTATCACAGTAGCTTTGTAGTAGAGTTGCAGGTTGGGGATTGTGATACACCCTACCTTGTCTTTGTTGCCTAGAATTGCTTTTGCTATTCTAGGTCTCTTTTTGTTCCAAATGAATTTTTGGATTGTTTTCTCAAGGTCTGTGAAGTATGCTGGTGGAATTTCAAATGGGATTGCATTGAATCTATATAGCAGTTTTGGAAGTATGGCAATGTTTACTATATTGGTTCTTCCTACCCAGGAGCAAGGGAGGTCTTCCCATTTTCTCATATCATCTTTGATCTCTTTTTTCAGACAGCTATACTTTTCAGAATAAAGGTCTTTGATTGGTTTCATTAGGTTGATTTCTAGGTATTTCATTTTCTTGGATGCTATTGTGATTGGAGTTGTTTCTCCACTTCCTTTTTCAGTAAGTCTGTTGTTCATGTATGGAAAAGCTATTGATTTTTTTGTATTGACCTTGCATTCAGCTAAGCTACTGAATTTGTTTATGAAGTGTAGAAGACTTCTGGTGGAGTTCTTGGGTTCTTCTACATAGAGTATCCTGTCATCTGCAAATAATGACAATTTGACTTCTTTATTTACTGTCTTTATTCTTTTTATTTCTTTCTCTTTTCTCATCGCTCTGGTTAATGTTTCCAAAACAATATTGAACAGGAGTAATGATAGTGGATAGTCTTGTCTTGTTCCTGATTTTAGTGTGAAGGATTTCAGTCTTTGACCACTTAGTATGATATTGGCTGTTGATTTTTCATAGATGGCTTATATCAGGTTGAGGTAGAGACATTCTATTCCAATTTACTTGTATGATTTTTATCATGAATGCATGTTGGAATAAGCCAAATTCTTTTTCTGTATCTTTTGAGATGATCATATGGTTTTTGTCCTTGGCTTTATTAATATACTGCACTATATTTATTGATTTACATATGTTAAATCATCATTGCATCCCTCAGAAGAATCCTACTTGGTCAGGGTGTATGGTCTTCTTGTTGATCTTCTGCATTCTATTTGCCAGTATCCTACTGATAATTTTTGCATCTATATTCATTAGTGAGATTTGACTATAGTCCTCATTTTTTGGTTGGGCCTTTCTCTGCTTTTGGGACCAAGATGATGCTTGCTTCCAGGGATGAATTCGGGAGTATTTCTTCTCTTTCAATTTCACTGAAGAGCTTAAACAGTAGTGGCAATAGTTCTTCTCCAGGGCAGGGGATTTAGCTCAGTGGTTCCTCCACCTGCCTTGCAAGCACAAAGACCCGAGTTTGATCACCAGGATCAAAAACAAAACAATACAAAACAGTTCTTCTTTAAATGTCTTGTAGAACTCAGCAGTGAAGCCATCAGTGCCCTAGTTTTTCTTCTTTGGTAAGATTTTAATTAAGTTTTCAGTTGCATTGATTGATTTGGGGTTGTTTACATTTTTAGGTCTTCTTAGTTCAACTTTGGTAATTCATAAATGTCTAGGAATCTGTCCATCTCTTCTGTATTTTCCATTTATTGACATACAGGTTCTCAAAGTAGGTATTGATGATCCTCTGGATTTTTGCAGGGTCCTTTGTAATTAACCCTCTTCATTCCTAATAGCATGGATTTTGGCTTTTTTCTTCCCTTTTTTGATAAGGTTGGCTAATTGTTTGTCAATTTTGTTTATTCATTTGAAGAACCAACTCTTTCATTCACTGATTTTTTTGTGTCATTCTCTTAGTCACCAGTACATTGATTTCTGCTCTGATCTTTATAATTTCCTCCCTTGTATGAGCTTTGGGTTTTTCTTGTTCTTCTTTCTCTAGAAGTTTTAGGTTCAGCATCACATTGTTTATTTGAGCTCACTGTGTTTTCCTAATATGAGTATTCAGTGCTATGAATTTCTTTCATAAGGCTTCTTTCATTTTGTCCTCTAGATGGCGCTTTGTTGTATTGACATTGTTATTTAATTGTAGAAACTGTCTGATTTCTTCTTTAATTTCCTGTGTGTCCCATTGGTTATTCAGAAGTGTGCTGTTCAATTTCCACGTGTTTGTGAAATTCTTCCAGATTCTTTTGCCATAGATCTCCAATTTCATCACACTATGATCTGATAACATACAGGGGATAACTTTAATTCCTTTGCACTTAGTTAAACATGTTCTATTAGTGAGTACATGGTCTATTTTGGAGAATGACCTGTATGCAGATGAAAAGAATGTGTCCTCTGATTTTCTGGGGTGGAACACTCTGTAAAAATCTGTTAAGTTCATTTGTTGAAGAGTTTAATTGAGTTCTAGTATTTTGTTGTGATAGTGGGGTATTGAGGTCCACACTGCTATTGTATTAGTGCTTATTTGATTTTTCATGTCCATTACGATTTGTTTGATATAGTTGGGCACATTACTATTTGATATATATATGATTGTCATTATTTCCTATCGAATTTTTCCCTTCACATGGATGTACCATCCTTCTTTGTTCTTCTTAATCAGCGTTAGTTTGAAATCCATTTGATCTGCCAATAGGATCACTACTACTGCTTTTTTAGGGCTCCTGTCATGTGAAGTACTTTTTTCACCTTTTAACTTTCAGTCTATGAGAGTCTTTTGGAATTATATGTGTTTCTTGTATGCAGCATATTCTTGGATCTTGCTTCTTGGCCCATTCTGCCAGTATATTTCTCTATATTGGTGAATTGAGACCATTGACATTGATGGTTATAACTGATATGTATTGATTTATCCTTGTCATGACTTTTTCTTTTTGTTGGATTCACCCTCTTTCCATTTAATTTCTTGTTGTGGTTGGATGGATTCGTTCTGCTGGGCTTCCTGGGGTTGTGATCCTAATTGTCTTTTTCTAGGATATTGTTTAAAATTTTTGGTGTGCTGGTTTGGTATTCATGAATTTCCTTGGGTGCTCTTTGTCATGAAAGTATCTTATGTCTCCATCAATTTTGAAAGACAGTTTTGCACTCCACCAAAAGTCTTCTAGACTTAATAATCTAATTCAGTCAAGTAGCTGGTTACAAGGTTAACACACAAAAATCAACACCTTTCCTCTACACCAATGACAGACTCACTGAGAGAGAAATAGGGCAAATAATTCCTTTCATAATAGCATCCAAAAAACTGAAATACCTAGGAATCATCCTAACAAAAGAAATCAAAGACCTCTTCTCTGAAAACTATGGCACTCTGAAAAGAAAGATTGAAGATGATATCAGAAAATGGACAGATATCCCCTGCTCCTGGGTAGGAAGGATTAATATAGTGAAAATGGCCATACTTCCAAAACTGCTATATAGATTTAATGCAATTCCAATTGAGATCCCAGCAGCATACTTCATAGACCTTGAGAAAACAATCCAAAAATTCATTTGGAACAAGAAGAGACCCAGAATAGCAAAAGCAATTCTAGGTAACAGAGACATGGCAGGGGGTATCACAATCCCCAACCTGCAACTGTACTACAAAGCTACTGTGATAAAAATAGCATGGTACTGGCAAAGAAAGAAACCCGAGGACCAGTGGAACAGATTAGAAGATGCAGAAACAATGCCAGACACACTCAGCCATCTCATCTTCGATAAAGGATCCAAACACCCTCACTGGAGGAAAGATAGCCTCTTTAATAAATGGTGCTGGAAAAATTGGGCTTCAACTTGCCAAAGATTAAAACTAGACCTGTATCTCTCACCATGCACTAAACTAAAATCAAAATGGATTAAAGATCGAAATATTAAAATAGAAACTCTGAACCAGTTGGAACAGAGGTTAGGTAGAACTCTTGAAGACATTGGTGTAGGAAAAGATTTTATGAACAAAACCTCAGTAGCCCGTGAACTAGCACAAACAATCAACAAGTGGGATCTCTTCTTATTAAAAGGCTTCTGCACAGCAAGAGAAACCACCAGCAGTGTGAAGAGACAACCCACAATGTGGGAAAAAATTTTCACCTGCTCTTCCTCAGACAAAGGTCTACTATCTCAAATCTATAAAGAACTTAAAAAGGTCAGACCTCCCAAATTTAAAGACCCAATCCAAAAATGAGCATCTGAAATGAACAGACATTTCTCAGACAGAGAAGTAGAAATAGCAAGTAAATACATGAAAAAATGTTCAACATCACTGGTCATTCGAGAGATGCAAATGAAAACAACACTGAGATTCCACTTCACTCCAGAAAGAATGGCTGCTATCATGACATCAACCAATAACAAATGCTGGTGGGGCTGTGGGGAAAGAGGAACCCTGCTCCCCTGCTGGTGGGAGTGTAGACTGATGCAACCACTGTGGAAATCAGTATGGAGATACCTCAAAGAACGAGGACTGGAAGTCCCGTTTGACCCCGCTCTTCCACTGCTGGGGATCTTCCCCAAAGAATTAAAAGAATCATACCACAGTGATCCTGTCTTCTGTATCTGAAATTCTATCCTCACATTTGCTCTTTCTGCTGAATAAACTTTTAATGGAGCTTTTAATCTCCTGGAAATCTGTTTGCATCTGTTTTATAGATTCCATTTGTTTCCTAGTTTGGGATTCCATCATGTTCCTCAGCTCCTCTACTTTTTATCTGTGTCTGTTCTTGATTTATTAATCATGTCATGCACTATGGACACAATCTCTGTTGTTATCTGAGAAAGTATTTCTGATTTCATTTTTTCCAGATCCTCTTTTGTTGCCAGCTCAGGGAGTCCAGTTGATTACATATCACATTGTTCCATCTTGTTGCGCTTTGGGGTTGTCTTAGCTGATCTGGAAGTCTGTTTTTGAAACTTGTTCATGTGTCTTCTCATTTCAACAGATGCAGCCTGCTGCACATTTGTTGAGGTGACTTTTTGTTCACATGGTGGTCTTCACTTCTCAGCAAGCCACCAAGTGGCCTTTTCTCTGCTACTCACCACTGCATCAATTCTTGGGTTCATAGTGGTGGCCTACTGGATCCCTGTGCTGTCCTGTCATTTGGGAAGGGTTCTAGCTGGAGCCTGGGCACAATTGGGATGGTAACTAGGTGTGAATATGGCTTGAGGCTGCCCCCCTACATAGCTGTTGTATGCTGGAGCTTTTCACTGAGGGCTGTGAACTCCTGTGCCTGGTGTATGAGAAGGCTTCTGGCTATGGTCGATGCACACTTAGAGATGGAATCTGAATTGGCCTCTGGCTGTTCCTTGTGCACCTGTGCAGCTCTTCTCCATGGGGCCTGTGGTCACAAGGGGCTTGGGTCCAGGCAGGGCCCTTGGTCAATCTGCCTGCAACTGTGCCTCTCTGGTCCACATGGCTTCTCACTGGGATCTACCCATTTGCAATTCTTCAGAGAAGAATTTCAGTTTCCTGTGTTTTGAGTCAGTCTTTTACTTGGGGATGTTCTAATATTTTTTTTAGTTCTTCATATATTCTAGATATCAGTACTGTCTAAAGATTAGTTGAAAAAATATTTTCCCACTCTATAGGTCATCTCTTTGGTCTGCCAGTTGTTTTATTACTGTCCAAAGCTTTTAAATTTGAGATGATTCCATTTGTTGATTCTTGCTCTTATATCAGGTGCAATTGATATTCCTTCAGAAATTATGTACCTACGCTGTTTTCAAGAATTTCACATAATTTAACTTCTAGCAGATTTTGTGCTTCTGTTTTAAAATTTAGATCTTCACTCCATTTTAAATTTAGATTGGTATATTGTGTTAACTATGGGTCTATATTTGAACTTCTGCATATGGATAGCCAGCTTTCCAGTTACTCTTTATTACAGAGACTCTCTTCCTTCCAGAGTATGTTCTTTGTCCCTTTGTCAAACATCAGTTAGCTGAATACCCCTGGAGTCTTTTCTATATTTTGTTGCATTGAGCCATTTGTCTGTTTTTGTGCAAATATCATGCTGCTTTTACCATTATAGCTTTTATAGTACAACTTGAAATCATGGATTGTGATGCTTGCTTCTTGCTTTGCTTCTGTGACCCAGAAGTGCTTTTACTATTCTGGGTTCCTTCAGATTCCATACAAATTTTAGAATTGTTTTCTCTTGTTCAGTGAGGATTGACATTTGGTTATATTCATTGGGATTGTTTTAAATGTGAGTATCAATATTGGAACTATGACCATTTTGACAATATTATTTTAGCCTGTAGAGAATTGGAGATATCTTTATATTTTCTGATATTGTCTTTGATCTCCTTCAGAGTGCTTAATTTTTTGATAAAGAGAGCTCTTACTCAATGATTATGATTTATTTAGCTACTTCTTTGTTTCACAGCACAGGAACCTATTTATGTAGGGAGGGATGCTCTTGTATTTTATGAAATATGTACCATTGGTTTTCCAACTTTTAAATGGACATTTGTTGAAATGACCCTGTAAAACAAATTTTCTTCACAACACATGCATTGCAGATATTTTTCTCCCATTTTTTGTCCTTTTAACTGTTTGAACCTTAACATATTTCAATTTTTTATTTTAGTCTAATAACTTACTCTTTTTAAATAGATATTATGATTATATGCAAATTTATTAGGTCCTATGTCTCTGATTTTGCACATACCATACATGGTGTTAGTGAGGTCCGTCAGGCTTGAGCATCCCTACCCATATGACTTTGCCCATGGCAGCTCACATAGCCTCTCCTTTGGGCTGATGCTACTTGTTCCTGGCAGTTTTTCTTGGCAAAAATTTGTGTTCCTGGCTTCTCTGATTTTCTGTGATCTCTACTGTATATTAGGCTTCACTTCTACATCTTCATACATGCACCATTAAGAGCTTCTTGCCTAGCCTCTGGCTAGAAGACCTGTGGTCCCATAATCCTCTGTTCTGCATCCTAAACAACCAGCAGCACATGGATGATGTCATGATCTATTGCCAGCTTGAGAAGTGGCCCAGCCTCCTGGATCATGGCTGCAGGAGCCTTTGATCACCAGAATAACTAACCACCATGAAATAACACTAACAGAACAATTTCCCTAGGCAGCCTTTCCTCAGCAGGGAGATCATGGGCTCACTTCAAAAATGAAAAGTTTATATTTAGCCCCCTTCAGCCAGCCAGAAATGGGGTCTTTCCAATTCCTATTCCACTGATGCCCTCTTTCCACTTTTTCCTCTTCCAACAATGTGATGTCTTCAGAATGGAACTAATCTTTATAGCCACCAAAAGTTGTTTAATGACAACCATATGTGTGTTTTTATTTGAGCCAAAATTTAATATTTTAAATTTTTTCTATTCTATATTTAGCCCCAGATCTTACTATGCATCTGGCCAAATGCAGCCAGCAGTACCTATGACACAGCCTGAATTTTGGGCTGTCTTGACCTTTCCTCCACCAGGACAATTTATCCTACTGCCTTTAATATTAGCTACCTGAAAAGTCTCAGGACATGGGCAAATACAGAATGATTTTTTGCCAAAATATGTGTACCATTCATGCCTCTTGTCTATATCCCATACCATTCTATTTCCCCATAAAACCTCCTGAGCCTAGTCTTTATTGCCCTGATTTCTATCAGCATTCTGATCCTTGGAACTTTAAGCAGGATCACCATCAAACTTCAGGCACAACACTGTAGAGCTTCTCTATCCCAAATCTTCAAACCTTTCCAAAATCCTCCATCAAAGCAATTCTAATCATCATAGCCAGGCACAGACACAGCAATGACTCTGCATCTTGTGCCTTTTCTGATACAATCCCACCTCTGGGAACAAATATTTGACATACACAACTTTTAAGCCTTTTAAGGCTAGAAGTTTAACTTGCCTAATGGTATCAGATGATTTAGTCCATGAACAGCTTCCTCAAAGGCAGGCATATCATGGCAGAAGGGCATGATGAAGACAATGTGCAGGACAAGGGAATAGTGCCAAGAAGCAAGAGGGTAGGGACCAAATATAGATTGCAAGGTCACATCTTGATGACATACAGATACACCCATAAGTGCAATTTACTCTTCCTATAGGTGCCTCCCACCCAGTAAAGATGACCATAAATCCTAATCATCACAGTCACTATCCCATATTAGAATGATTTTCCAAATCCTTGTGCATTGGTGACACACTTTGTTATTGTTATAATTTACTTATTCAATCCAAATACACAATTTAAAATTCATGCTGTCAAGTTAGTCGAATGATTCCTTATCATTTTTTCATTATTTTAACCATAAAATGACCATGTGAAATGTTGTAGATGGCTCTATATGAGCATGAAACATTCTTGAATATTACAGCACATGGAAGAGAAAATTAGAATGGATGGTGGAAAATGATAGTAAGTGACTGAATATATTTTTTATGAACAACCTTCAGAGAAACAACTAACCAAAGTGAAATACATCTTAAATGAGACACTAGAAGGAGTAACATTGTTTAGGTAAGTAGGTCCTATGATGATTTAATTCAACAGAGTTTCCTCTCAATAGATGGATTTATCCAAGTACAACACTAGGTGTTGACCATCACCACAGTCTCTGACGTTCATCTAACAGATGGCTTAAAGAAATCCCACAGTCTAAATCAATTTAGATTTTTTTGTACTGGGAATTGAACTTGGGGCCTTGTGCCTGTGAGGCAGGCTGCGGAATCACTGAGCTAAATCCCTGTCCCTTCTAAATCAATTTAGAAAGACAAGGGAAGTTTTCTGGGCAAAGGTAGCTTTGGGTGCAGTATACAATGTTTGTGGAAGTCATAATTTCATTTACGTTTATGCCAAGCCATTGTAGGACCATTTTTCAAAAACATGCCCACTTAGGTTGGTTTATACCAGATGACAAATTTTTCTTTGTGCTTTAGTGCAAATTAAGATTTATAGATAAATATTGAGTTTCAGTTAGCTATGAGTGATCCCAGTACCAATAGAAATTAATTTTCACTTTAAGCAACATGAACTTGCTCACATGTGTGCTACCTCAATAAATATGTCACAGATGAAATTATACTCTGGACACACACAGAAAAGAGCTCTCTGCAGGATTCTTTGGGCTTTCATTTCTACCATTAGAGAATTACTAGCAATGTGTGTGTTTGTGGCTCCATTACTAAAGATTAAGATATTTTGAACAGTACTAAAGATTACAAAATCAGGGTTATAAATTTGTCTCTAAATTGTTGTGTTATCTCTTGTTTGGTTTTCTTATTCAGTCTGTGGCATAATTTAACTGTAATACCCTCACTGTACATTTTGTGTAGCACTACATTAAAACTGCCAGTCTGAATGTGTAACGATAAAAATCTAACCCTAAAGAGTCAAATGTTATATTTGATACACCAATTAAATTTCATTACAAAGTAAACCAGAGAATCTTAAAGATCGTGGAAAATAGTCCTGTTTAATACAATGCTGTGGCTTCTCTATGGTCTCTCCCCTAACACAGGTTCCTCAATGTAAGCAGAACTAGACATGATGGAAGCTTTAAGAGGTGGACCTACTGAGAGGGAAATGCAATTGGGTTAGGATCCTCAGAAGAGATTTATAGAGTGCCTCCAGGAGTGACCTATTTACCAAAAGTTTGTTTCAATAGAGTAAGCTCCCCTCAGCTGCCCACCAGCACCAGGGCCCATGCCATGCTCTTGGAAATCCAAAATGTGTGATAAATAAATACACTGAAGAAGTAAATTCATCACCACAGGGATTTAGTTATGCTGAGGACAAAACAGACCAAGACACAGGACACACACAGTGTTCAGTTTGATTTCCTGAAGGATTATAAGTTTCTACTTACTACACTATCTAGACATGTACCATCATAAAAGCTACATTGAGGACAAGGAAGCTTTGTGAAAATGGGGGAGAAGAGCCTGGCTCCATGAGCTTGGGAAAGCTGTGGAGCAGTCATCTGCTTCTGAGGAGAAACCTTTTGCCTGGGGAGGCTCGTGGGTTTGGTTGAACAAAAAAGAAACTACCTTGCATCAATATAAGACTAGAAAGGGTCAGAACTGTAATCCTACTTTTATATTTTGCTGGTATTCTTAATTTATTCCACAAAACAACATCTGATTTCTTTAAAAACAATTAAAAGTCAGGAACTAAGGCTCTACTGATGAATTTTTCATGCTGTGATTTTAACTGTTTAACTTAGGTATGGGTCATGCTTATTTTGCAACAGCTTGTATTGAATCTCTGGAAAACAGGGATAAATGGGCTGTCACCCCACTTTCAATCACAGCACGCTGAATGTGCAATGCCAGCATTTCAGGGATTTGCTATACTGTAAGTAAATTAATTTTATAATCAGTTCTGAACTTGAAAATTCATTGAATATCCACTGATGAATGAAATATATTTCCTTTTTATTAAAAATGTGTGTCACTCACACACATGAATTCTTCAAAATCTCCATTGGAAATTTAGTCTCAATGGTGTGGCCAAAGCATCCTGCCCAATTAGAGGCTGGAGGAAAACTGGGCTCCTTGGAGGCTGAGATCACCAGGTCCCCAGAGCTCATCAGAAGCAGGACACCTACATGTTCTTGGTGAATACTCACCAAGCTCACAGGTATTTCAGAAGTAGGACTGTATGCAAGGTCCACACTGGCAGTCTCACTGAGAAGTGACTTTGAATTTACTCATCGAAGAAGCAGGAGCAAGGATTTCATCAAGTCACTTATTATTGAGCAGTAGCAACATTCATGTTAGTGAGGTTAGACTCACTGCCTCAATGCTCAGGTAACTTTGTACATGTTAATTTCTGCATTTCTAGTAATATTAGTCATGCATAAGTCACATACAAGTACCTGTGAATATGGACTTCAAAATCTTAAGCTAAGGTAACTATTTCAGCTCTGTGTGATATATGTGTACTTGAAGAAAAACAGACTGTTCCAGTCGCTACTATTTATTTTAAGTAATTACTTCTTCCCATGTTTTCTTAGGTGGTGTGTTTCATATGTGGCCCAGGTCCAAAGATAGAAATCATAGTGAGGGAAATTCACCCTGGAATAGAGTATCGGCACCTGCAAATTTAATATTTCCTTGAGCTGGATTTAAAATGGTAACAAAGGGAACTACACATTAATAAAATTTATGAGGGTACTTCACGCAAATAAAACCATGTATGGAAACATAGTCTTTACATTAACAAAACTGTTGGGATGTCTTTAATGGTCATTATTTTGGTCAATTTTTATAAAACCTGGATTTCATATCAAATAAAGTCATAATGCTGATTTTTTAGATATATTATTATTTTTCACCCATTTCGTAGTTTATGGGGAATTAGCAATCACACTCACTCTGTTTTCCACATTTTAAAATTGTGAGCTAAGTGACTCCAACATATCACTGAGAACATAAATGAGAGGGGATAAAGCTTGCATTTTTTCTTCTGCACAGGATCAGGATGCACTGTGCATAATGGAAATGTAAGGTGAATTCAGCTCAGGGAAACAAGAATTTGTTTGCATTGAGGATGAAGGACATGTAATTAGAAGAGATGGAGAAAGGGAACCAGGTTTCTAACCCAATCAGTTATTTTGATGAAGGAAATTAAGAATTGTCTTAGTGTGGTTTGCTGCAGTGATTTACACCATGTCTCAGCATTGGTCGCATTAAGTAGCATTGGATTTGAAATTGACATTCTGTGCTAACAGGATTTTCTCTTCACTAGATAAATAAGTCTAAGGGAAAAACACATGTAATTAAAAGAATTAACAGACAAAACATTCCTATAAAATATTTTTAAAACATTAAAAAGCCATATGAATGCAACACTGTTGGTAAATCATTATTTTTATGCACATATAAAGCAGAATTGTGAAAGTTGTTTTAATGGAAAATTAATTACCTATAAAATATTAAAGGTACAAATGATAATATTTTCAATACTATAATCCCTCAATTATTTTTTGCCAAAGAAAATTCAATAATGCTGAAATTGGACCTCTTCATACAATTTTAACATTAAAAAGATAATTTGTGAGCGTATCATTTGTAATTTGAATGCTTCAAAACAAACACAGGTAAATAAATTAAATTTAAAATAATGATTTAAGAATAAAGGGACTGTAGCAAAGATATAAAAGCAAACAGGAGAATTCTGGGTAGATAGTTGGCACCTAGTTAAATATTAGAATCCATTCCAATGAGAAGGTTGCATGTAGAGAAACTACTTTAATATGTCTTTCTTTCTCTCTTTCTTTCTTTCTTTCTTTCTTCTTTCCCTTTCTTAGATGGAAACAGCCTATACGCTGCCAATAGTAAAATAGAATTATACATCCCAAAAGAAATATCATCTTGCATAGATGACAGTGCAAAGGGGGAAAGAAATGGCTCACACACAGGTCTGGAAGAGCATCTGAAGTGAGAGAAAGGTGCCCTGTGACCATCCTGGTGTCCTTTCGGGCAAAGTCATAGTTAAACACGACTAGGTTCATGCATTAGATCTGTTAGGGGAAAACTGAAGAGAGCATCAGCTACAAGAGGGGTGGCATCACAAACGTTCTCCATCCACAGGATGAGGAGCAGATGTGGGATTTGGTTGTCTGGGGTTGTTACAGAATCTCTCATAGATCAGGGAAATACATGCAAAATTAAGCAAGTGGAAAAAATTCTCAAGGTTCCTGTAAAACTATAAAACACTTAAATATGCCAAATAAATAAAAGTTTGCTGGGCCTGGGTTGCACTTTATGTACTTTATTGATTAGTTCTCACATTTTATGATTGTACACATTGATAGAATAAGTATCAGCAGTTTGCCAAAGGAAATTGAAATGGAAAATATGCAATCACTGTATTTCAAGATAACTATGTCCATTTACTTTCTCCCAAGTTCCTGATTATAATACATACTGTAGGTCTAATGGATGCTCTCCATTCTGCTTGGAACATCTGGTTCTCACTTTATCCTCTGACTGCAGAGACCAGAGCTGGTTGGAAGACATGGACAACCTCACCATCTTCACAGAATTCCTCCTCATGGATGTCACAGGCTCCCAGGGGCTCTAGATTCTACAAGGCATGTTATTCTTAGTGATTTATCTGGGAGCACTCACAGGGAATCTTGTGACTATCACTGTTATACTGACAGACACATGTCTGCACTCTCCCATGTACTTTTTTATAAGCAATGTGTCCTTCATAGATCTCTGAAGCATTGTAGTAGTTGTTCCCAAGGCCATTGTGAATTCCATGATGGACAATAAGAGGATCTCCCTGACAGAGTGTGCTGCACAGATTTTCCTGAATATCCTTTTTGGAGCAGTGGAGATTGCCCTCCTGGTGGTCATGTCCTATGACTGCTATGTGGCCATTTGCCACCCTCTGCACTATGGGATCATCATCACCCCAAGTCTGTGTTCCCAGGCTGCAGCTGGTTCCTGGGCCTCTGGTTTGGTCTACTCTGCCATCCACACAGGTGCTCTGTTTGGGCTTCCCTTCACCAAGACCCATGGGATCCAGCAATATTTCTGTGATATTCCTCAAATTCTGAGAATATCATCATCTGTTGTCCAGTATTCTGAATTTGTAATCATTGTTGTATGTGTTTGCCTTATCTTATCATGTAATGTCTTTATATTTATTTCATACTTTAATATATTTTCAACTATAGTTAAGATCCATTCAGTGGAAGCCCGTAACAAAGCCATATCCATGTGTACCCCACAGCTGGCCTTTCTCCTTGTGTTTTTCATTTCTGCATTGGTATCTATCTTAGGTCCCACTGCAAGGAAACCATCCCTTAAGAATCTGCTGACTGCCATGTTCTACACCATGGTGCCCCGATTTGTGAATCCCATCATCTACTGTCTACACAACAGAGAGATCAATGCTGCCCTGCAAAGAATGTTCAGTAGATAGTCTAAGTTCCCACACAAGGGTTTTCTTGACTAAAACAAAAATATCAACTATCATTTGAAAATAGTTCATTTCATATCTGAGGTATGTTTTAAAATTAATATTTACATGTGTGAATCATCATATTTTGTTCTCTATTTTTAGTTAACTTGGTATGGTGAAGTACAAATTTTCCTGTTAAATTTCTTGCTCAGTTTGTTGTACATTTTTATGCATGTTTCCAAAAACACTAGACATATGGTGTATACTGAAAAAATGTCATGAAAATATTTAGAAGGATGCTGCAGACATCACTGGGAGCAGTGCATGCCTTATGTGTTACCCATTAGGAGACACCTGTGCTGTTGAGAGAACCTCAGGTTCTGGATCTGACCAACTTGGAGAAGTCCACTGAATGGTCCTGTGAGAAGACCCTGCTGTCTGCACTGTGCTCTTTGCACTCACTCTTCCACTCAGGGTGGGATAAGTGACAAGGAGATTAGACAGGGGACAACTCAGGCCTGAGGACATAATGGGGTGATCAACACTGAGAGCCTGGCCAGCCCCTTCTGCTGCATATGCTAAAACTCTTTCCTTATTCAATGAAATCAAGACAAAAAACAGCAACCTTCAAAATGAACTGTGCCAAACTCATCACCTGGGCATGTCTTATCCAGCCTGACACCACAGTTAGCTATCACATGTTCATACACTATTGTTTTTCCTGGAGAAAACCATGTCTTACCTTGCTTGTGTAATTGTATTGATAGCAGTTTCCTTCACTGTTTGGAGTAATTTCATATACATACATTAGTCACAGAGCTTACTCTTGATAATTAGTGAAGTTCATTTCCAGTAATCCCTAGAAGGTAGGCAGAAGCAAACCATGTCACTCCACAACCTGCAATTGGCAATTTTTTCTGTCATCTTTTCAAGAATCCTGGACTTTCTTGTGGTACACTTTATCAGCATTGGGACAGAACATGTTCCCTAATATTCCAAATATCTGTAGTCTCACTGTCATATGAAAGGAAAGAGTGGCCACATTTTTACTTTTGTCCTCTTAAGTTTTTTCACTGGTTCCCAGAATTATATTCCTTGTACAGATTTTGCTTAGCTTCACCTTCATATTATTGGCAAAAAGAAAGACAAAACTTTTCTTTATTTGGAGGATATCTTCCAAGTATAAATGTATTTTACTTATTTCCTTTTAACACACTTAACTTTAAGTTAGGTGTGTGTTATTTATGCAGATGATATATTAAACAGCTCCATACTTTGTATGTTTTATACTGACAAATTTGCAACTTTGGAATATAGTAAGTTTATTATTAAGACTCGGTTGGACATGTTATACATCTTTATTAGATGTACCACTCACAGTACTGAACATGATGTGCCATTTTTAAGACATCACACCAATATTGCCAAAAAGTTGGCCAGCAATGAATTTTATGCATCAATTTTCTTAGGCTCATGAAGGCCTAGATATCAAGTAGAACATCTTCAACAGAAGTTCAGTGAGGGACATTCTAGAAAATATGAGCATTTGAAACAGCAGAATAGGTAAAGAACATTGCCCTCACTAATACAGGCCAGTGTCTTTGAACACAGTGAGGGCTGGGATAAACAAAACCAGGGGAGAAGGGAGTGGGTTCCCTGTGAGATTGGATGCCCATGTTCTCCTGTTCCAGAACATGGGAGCTCCAGGATCATGGCCTTGGACTTAGATTGCAACTTCTGTCCTTGGATCTCCCCCTCACAGGCATTCATGAGTAGACTAAATTATTCACCAATATGACTGGTTCTCCACCTTGAAGATGGAAGAAAGTGGAATATCTTTGCTCCAAAATTATATAAATATTCTTTTAATATATTTTTAGCTTTTAAAACTCATTAGTTTTGTTTTTCTACAGGTTCAGTAGAAAACTCTGTTTTGTTCATTCATGTGTTTATTGCTTTTATTTGGTTGGAAATTTCTTGTGTTTTGTAGCTCATTGAGCTCTGTCAGGTTTTTCTTTGTTCTTGGCACCTTGAGATTGTGAAGCAGGTGGCACCACCACTGAGCTAAATCTCCAGCCCAGCTCCTTTCTTATTTGAAGAAGTCCCCTGCTCCAGGTTTTGGCAGAGGATACCTTTAGCAGACACTGTCCTAGAGATTTAGGGAACATTCAGAAATTTTCTATGAATGTATCTGCCACACTCCTCTTGCTTTCTCTTGTGGTTGGGGCTGGAGCTTAGGATGTACGACTTACTTAGCCCAATCCCAGAGTCATGGCAAATGCAGAAACTTGTCTCTTATTTTTCCCAGGGAAAAAGCTTTCCAAAGCATGGGAGGAACACAGTCATAAAGATTTAGAAAGTGCCAAAACTCCAACCATGTCCAAAGCAAACAAACAAGCAAACAAAAATCATACTACAAAATATATTATAAATTGTCAAATGAAAAAAGAATCCACAAACCAACCAAGAGAAAAGAAAGCCATACAGCTGAAAAATCTCCCAAAAACTGAGCAGACTTCTGACCTTTCAAGCCCAGAGAGAATGGGGTGATGGCTTCATAGTGCTGAAGGGAAAAAGAATTTCCATCATGAGTGTTTTGGAGTGTGATTCTCTCCTTTAGAAATGAAGGAGAGATAAATACATGACAACACCAAAGCTGAGGGAGTTGCCGACCCAAGGCAGGCCTAACAAGACAGCCTCAAAGAGTTCTGTACATTGGAACAAAATTATGGGAAGTAACAATAGGACAGCAGCAATGGGGATGCACCAAGGTAGCTTCTCAGAGAAAACAAAGAAAAGGCCTTACCTGCTGAGGGAGCTCCAGGGCAGGGAGGGATGGAGGCATCAAGCTTAGGATTTTTTATGCAGACTTCAGTGGGCTGTGTTGCTGGGCACATGAGAATGAAACCCTGTGGTTGCCATTTTCAGCCAGGCCTCTGATGTCAGGAGAAGAGACTCTGTGCATGCTCAAGTCCAGCCAGACTTCAGTGAGGTTCTGTCCCATGTCCTCCCACTTTCTCAGGGCTTACCTTAGTTTCCTCAGGTTCTTGTCCTTCCTGTCCACTGTTTCTCCAACTTCTGGTCACGGTTCCATCCAACAGATACAGAATACATTGTTCTCAGTCTCTCATGGAAGATTCTCAAAGGGGATCATATTTCAATCATCAAAAATATTCATAGTTTTTGGATTTTAAATTTATTTAATAATGTTAAATTTTTAGATATATTATTGGCTTTCAGTCATTTAATAATTTCTGGAGAATTAGTATTTGCAATCATTCTGTTGTCCACATTTTAAATCGCAAGCAAAATAATTTCAAAATACTACTAAGAAAATTAAGGAGATTTAGAAGGAACAATCCTTAGATTTCCTCTGGTCCACTGGATCACCATGCTTGTGAAAAATAGAAATGGGGTCAGGGGATTTAGCTCAGAGATTCCACCACCTGTTTTGCAAGTGCAAGGTTTCAAGTTTGATCCCCAGGACCAAAAAAAGAGATTAGAAATGAATTTAGCACTTATGATATGTAATAAGAAGAGATGGAGAATGGGAAAGAGATTTTCATGGTCCATATCTGTTATTTAGATAAAGGAAAGTAAAACTAGATATAAGTGTGGTTTGCAGGAGTAACCTACTGGATGTTAACAGTATCAACTTATCAGTTAGTATTGATTTTGATAGTAACATTCTGTGCTGAAAAGAAGTAACCACATGTTATTCAGAGAAATCCATTCACATAAAATATTCTATAAAGAACAAGAAAGTCATACGAATGTATGACTAAGCAAATAATTATTATTATGCATGGAAAAAATGAAAAATTATAAATGTTTTTTGAAATGTCAAATTACATATATAGTATTAACAAATACATAGATGCTAGTAGTTTATATATTGTATTTCTATTTTGTTTTTCAACAATGAAAATAAAATAATACTGAGATAAGATCTCTATGTAACTAATTTTAGAACTGAAAGATAATTTCTAAACAAATTACATACAATTTGGAATGCTTCAAACAAGTTCAGATAAGTAAGTTAAATTTACAATATTAATTTTAGAATGAGGAGATTTTTGCAAAAGGTTTGAAAGCAAGTAGAGTGAAGTTCAGAGAGAAAAGTGGCACCTAAATAAATATCAGAATCAGGGGGTGAAGGGAGGGCTAGGAATGGGGAAAAAATAAGAACCAAGATGCATTATGTAAAGGTACATTTCCCAATGAGAAATGTAATTGTGTTGTAAACCTACAATGTACCAATAAAAGAATTTAACAAAAATAAATAAATAAATAAATAAATAAATAAATAAATAAATCAGAATCCATGCATAGCAGAAGGTTGCACTTCAGAGGCATATTTCAAGAAGTCTCTTTGTTGGTTTCAAGTTAAAACATGCAGACAAGAAAGCACAAGATGGGAACAGTCTACACATCGCCAACAGGAAAGGAGAATTTGTATGACCTGAATCAAATGTCATAGATGATGATGCAAAGAGGGAAATAAAATGCTCACACACACACTTATTGAGAGCACCTGAAGGGGGAGTATGGTGTGGGGTGACTGGTTGGTGTCATTCTCAGACTATGAATGTAGAACCTAACAGAATATCTATCAGCAGTTTGGGAAAGGAAGAGAAATATGCACATATACTGGATTTCAGAATGCTTTAGTTTATGAATTTGTTCTATACTGATTTCTTGATTAAGAGCCATGCTGCACTATTTCCAGGAGCTCTACATTCTTCTTGTAGCATCCTCTGCCCAACTTAACCTCTTACTCCATAGAGACAGTGGCAGGATGGCAGACATGGACAACCTCACCATCTTCACAGAATTCTTCCTTGTGGATGTCACAGGCTTGCAGGAGCTCCAGGTTCTGCAAGGTGTGCTGTTATTAGTGATTTATCTGGGACCACTAACAGGGAATTTCTGACTCTTGCTCTCATCATGAACTCTCCCATGTACTTTGTTGTAATCAATGTGTCCCTCCTAGACCTTGGCAACATCTCAGGTATTGTCTCCAGAGCTATAGTGAAATCCATGACAGGCAGTAAGACCATATCCCTGACAGTGTGCTGTATATATTTCTTATATACACGTTTTAGAGCTCTGGAGATTACCTTCCTGGTGGTCATGCACTATGACCACTATGTGGTCATTTGTCACCCTCTGCACTACAGACTCATCATCACCCCAAGTCTGTGCTCCCATGCAGCAATTGGCTTCAGGCCATCTCATCTGGTCTACTCTGCTAGCCACACAGGTGCTCCATTCAGGGTTCCCTTCACCAAGACCAGTGTGGTCCAGCAATATTTCTGTGATGTTCCTCAAATTCTGAGGATTTCATCTTCAGATGCCCAGTTTTCAGAATTTGTGATCATCAGTATAAGCATTTGTCTTGTGTTACTCTGTTTTTCCTTTATGTTTATGTCACATATTAACATATTTTAAATGTGCTTAAAATGCATTCAGTGGAAGCCCAAAACAAAGCTCTATCCACCTGTACCCTGCACTTGTCCATTCTCCTGCTGTTTCTCATTTCGAGGGCAATAGATTACTTAGGTTTCATTGCAAAATAAACTATCCCTTAAGAATCTCCAGACTGCCATGTTCTACAGCATGGTGCTCCCATTTGTGAATCCCAATATCTCCTGTCTACATGACCGGGAGATCAATGCTGCTCTGTGAAGAGTGTTTAACAGATATTCTCAGTTCACAGTCAAGTATTTTCTTGATTAAAACATGAATGGAAATGTATCAGGTAAAAGTGATTTAATTTATTTGCTGTATGTTCTTATATTAGAATCAATACCTGTTAATCATCTATTTTATTTGTCCTGATATATTTTCTTGCCTGTTCTTGTTATGGTGAAGTAGTTATTATCCTTGCTGGGTATTTTGTATATGTTGTATATTTTATACCCATTTCCTGAAACACTAGACATCTATCACACATATGTTTTGAAAATATTTGGGGTCACTTCAGGATAAGAACAAAGCCAGGCACCACAAGGAGACATGTTCCACCTTAACAGACACCTGTGCTGTTGAGAGAACCTCAGGTGCTGGATCTGACCAAACTGGAGAAGCACACTGAGCAGTCCTGTGAGAGGACCCTGCTGTCTGCACTGTGATCTTTGCACTTGATCTTCCACTCAGGCTAGGACAAGTGATAACATGATTAGACAGTGAACAACTCAGGCCTGAAAATACAATGGGGCAATCAACACTGAGATCCTCACTGGCCTCTTCTGCTTCATGTTCTAAAATGCTTTTTATTCATTCAATGAAAATAATGACACACAAAAAACACTGAACTTCAAAGTATTGTAGTTTGGAAGTTTTTTGGGTTCTCCCTTTGTTCTGGATGAAAAGATGTATCATTTTGATCCACTCAAACCTTGGCTATAATGATGAACAAGGATCAGAGTATAACATGGAGGCAGATGGAACAATGACTGCTATTGGGATTTACCTGGACAGCATCAAATGATGCTTCATGGGAGCTAAATTTTTCTCATCAAATAGCATATAAAAATGGATTCACTCATAACAGAAAGCATTTTATTTTTCTGAATCTGAAGAGCTGAACCTGCATCCTAGTAGTTCAAATACAGAAGTAAGTCCCAAATACTTTAGCTGTTTCATCTAGAAGCCCTATCCAGAAAAACCTCATCATCGAGGTGCTGGTGTCCATCTAGCCCCTGTATAGAGCTGGAACAACAGTGCATTGGGCTCCCTGCATCGCCATACTTGTTGTTCCGGGCAGAAGCAAGTGGTGTTTGGCACCATCAATCTCCTGGCATCCAGAGCTCATGCCCTGGTGAAGGTCTGGACATAGCTCACCCTCCTCTGATGCCTGAGAATCCTCAACTTTCAATGTTTCATCACTGAGGAGGCTACTTTTGTTCTTCTCCAGCTTTATTTAGGTATAAGTTCAAATTGTATGTATGTAAGTTCCAAATCTTGATGTGATTTCTCTATTCATAGAAATACTTGCCCCAACTAAGCTAACCAATATACCCACAGTTAATTTCAAAATATGTCTATGTATATGTCATTTGCATAGCTGTTTTTAAGGGAAAAATCACTCTCTACATCATATTTAAATTGCACTGTTACAACGGTAGGGTGTTAAGAATTCTTAATTGTTGAATGTTGGAACATAAATTTCTTTGTCCTACAAATGTCTATATAAAATTGTATTCAGATTTTCTGAATACAGAAAATATATAGTAAGACCCTTTCTCAAAAAAACAAAAAAAAACAAGGCAAAAAAAACCCCAAATAAACAAACAAAAACCAAAACAAATGACATTGGAAGCACAACATACTAAAACCCACGTGACACAATGAAAGCAGTTCTGAGGGAAGCAATGGTGGTGGACATCTATGTCTCGTTCTCAATTTCAAGGAATAACTTTTAGTATTTCACTATTGGGTAAGGTATTTACTATTATTTTGGGATGTTTATCACTTTTTAATCCAAGAAGTCCCTTTATCATGAATGAATGGACATGGCAGTTGTTCAAATGCCATATTACGTCTACTAAGATGATTATTTTTTTCTCTTTAATTTATCAATGTAGTAAATTACTTTTTGAGTAATCTCAATGTTTGCTTTCCTAGAGTAAATGCCATTGCTAGAGTTGTAGTTTATTTTCAATATTTGCATGTATATTCAGGAATGACACAAGTCTATAATTTTTCTATTTCATGCTGTCCTTGTCAGCTGCTTTACAAACTCGCCAACACTTGTTACTATCAGTGTTTTAAAAAATTTCAGCTGTTCTGATTTTTAAATATTAAATCTATTTGTATTTCTAGAATATGGAACCCTTGGTTATGATTTGTTATTCTTTTTATTGCTGGATTTGCTTTGCTTTTTTTCTTTTTGTACCAGGGATCGAACTCAGGACCTTGTGCTGGCAAGGCAGGCGTGGTGCCACTGAGCTAAAATCCCCAGCTGATTTGCTAACATTTTATTTAGGCTTACTGAATTTGTGGTCATGAGAGATTGGTCTGTGATTTTTTTCTTGGTATTTTTTTTGTATAGATAGGTATTATTTCTTATTTCTTTGCTAGAATATTTCCATTTTACCTTTTTAAATTTACATTTCCTTAAAATGTCTCTTTAAAACATCAAATAAGTGAGTGATTTTTTTGTTTCAATTCAGTCTGTTTTCTCTTTTTATTAGAGTATTTAGTTCATCACATTTGATATCATTAGAGATATGATTTCAAACAATTTATATCCGCAATATTTCTACTTGTTTTCTTTTTACCCTACTTCAGTTTTGCCCTTTTCTTGTTCTCTTTTTCTTCTTTCTTTTGGATCAGCCAAGTATTTTGCATTCTTACATTTTATGTTGTCTGCTGGATTTTTTAAAAATTCAGTAAAATACACACACATAATATTTACTATCCCAACCATTTCAAGAGTACACTTTATTTTCTTTTTTCTTTTTATTTTTTCTGCTATTGAGAATTGAACTCAGGACCTTGCACTTCCCAGGCAGGCGCAGTGCCTCGGAGCTACATCCTTGGCCTTAAGTGTACACTTTATTGGTGTTAAGTACACTCATATAGTTGTGCAACTAATCTCCAGAATGCTTCTTTCATTTGCAAAACTGAAACTGTATACTTGTTAAACAATAATTTCCCATTTTCCCCTCCCTCAGTCCCTGGAAACTTCCACTTTTTTTTCTGTCTCTATGAAGTTGACAATTCTAGGTATTTTATATAAGTGGAATCATATAGTATTTGTCTTTTTCTATTTTTTTAAAAACTTAGCATAACTTCCTCAGAGTTCATCTATGTTGCAGCGTGTATCAGAATTTCATTTCTTTTTAAGGCTGACTAACGGTCTATTATACCCATATACTGCATTTTGTTTTTCCATTCTTCTGTCAAATAACATTTTGATTGTCTTTCTTTTTTTTTTTTTTTTTTTTTTTTTTGGTACCACGACTTGAACTCAGGATGCGCTTGCGAGGCAGGCGGCAGCACCACTGAGCTAAAAATCCCTGGCCCTAGGTTTTCCTTCTTTTGGCTGTTGTGAACGATGCTGCTAGGAATGTGTGAGGTGTGATACAAAAGTATAGTTTGACACTAAACTTGCTGGAAGATAAGTTAGGTAGAACTCTCAATGACATCGGCATAGGAAAAGACTTTATGAACAAATCTTCAGTAGCACGGGAGCTAACACAAAGAATCAACAGCTAGAATCTCATCTTATTAAAAAGCTTCTGCACTGCAAGAGAAACTACCAACAGAGCTAAGAGACAACCTACAATATGGGAAGAAATTTTTAGCAGCTGTACCTCAGACAAAGGTCTACTATCTAGACTATATAAAGAATTGAAAAAAATTAGACCCCCCCAATTCAAAGACCCAATTCAAAAATGGGCATCCGAAATGAACAGACATTTCTCAGACAAAGAAGTAAAAACAGCAAATAAATATATGAAAAAATGTTCAACATCACTGGTCATTCGAGAGATGCAGATGAAAACAACTCTGAGATTCCACCTCACCCCACAAAGAACGGCCACTATCAAGAAATCAACCAATAACAAATGCTGGTGGGGGTGTGGAGAGAAAGGAACGCTTCTCCATTGTTGGTGGGAGTGCAGACTGGTGCAACCACTGTGGAAATCCGTATGGAGATACCTCAAAGAACTAGCGCTAGAGGTCCCATCTGACTCAGCTATTCCCCTACTGGGTATCTTCCCCAAAGAATTAAAAGTATCGTACCACAGCGATATATGTGCACTATGTTTATAGCAGCACAGTTTGTATTAGCTAAAGTTTGGAAACAGCCCAAGTGCCCATCAACTGGAAACTGGATAAAGAAGATGTGGGGTTTTTTATAAAATGGAGTACTACTCAGCCATAAAGAACGAGAAACTAGAGTCATTTATAGCTAAATGGATGCATATTGAGGCTATACTCTTAAGTGAAATAAATAGGACACACATGTGTAAATACCGAATAGTTTCTCTAGTGTGAGAAACTGAAAGTATAAATAAGGATGAAAATGATGAAAATGAATAATTGATAATTTGAAATAGGAAAAGGTCCAAAGGTGTAGGAGTGGAGGGAGGGGAAGGGGAAAGGGAAGAAGGGAAAGGAAAAATTATGAGCAAAGAAAAAAAAAATGGAAACAAAGTCTGTGCAAATAGGGAAGGGTGGTGGGGTTGAAGGGTGTGTAGGTAATGGGGGAAAAATAAGAACCAAGATACATCATGTACAGGTACAAACACCCAATGATAAATGTAAATGTATTATATACCTTGAATGTACCAATTAATATATAAATTTTTAAAAAGTGTAGTTTGAAACTTTGGTGAATGTTTACATCTTAAAAAATTATTACAATAAAAGACACACTGCCATTAAAGCCTCCTGTAATACTCCCCCTCCTTGAATCACATTTATCATTCTTGCCACTTTCTGAAGCAGTTCTGAAATTCCTCTTTTGTGAATGTCTTTAGTTGCATTGTTGTGGCTGCTTCAATGTCTTGAATGGATTCAAAATATTTATCTTTCATGGTTATTTTGACTTTAAGGAAGAGCCAGAAGTCATACTGTGGCTAATCTGGTGAATAAGATGGGTGTGTTTATTTGACAGAAATCACTATACCAGAAGTGATGTGTGACACACAGCACTGTCAAAATGGAGGATAAAAGCATTAGCCCATTTCACAGGCCATTTTCTATGGGCATGGTTTCTTAATAAGCCCTTATAACACTCAGAGTTCACCATAGTGCTCCTGTGTACAAACTCAACTTGCACAATTAAATCAAGGTAAAAAAGCACAACCAATATCACCTTGATGTTGGAGCATGGTTGACATACTTTTTTTTGCACAAAGAAAACTGAATGATTTCCATTGAGAACTCTGAACCTTGGACTCAGGGTCATAACCATAGATTCAATTTTCATCTCTCATGATGACATTTCTTGAAAAGGTGGAAATAGGGGGTCAAGGGGTTAGGACAAGGACAATTTCTTATTTTGATTGCTACTCCTAAAACAGGCCTCCTATTGTATAGAAATCTGGAACTTAATTATGTCCTGTGTCATTATCAAATGTCTCCCAGGGAGTTTGCCACCAGACGGAACCCGTAGTTCTGTGGGGACATCTATTAAGCTATCACCTCAATCATACAATCCCCCCTTTCCTCTGATGATTGCCCATTCTTTGATCCAGAGAGGAGGGTTCCACATGAACTTCATGACCCATAAAGTGGTCATAATTATTCTAGGGAAGAAAGACATGGTCACTATTGTTCTAGGGAAGAAAGACACTTGATTCAAGTTGGGTTAGTTAGATAGAGCCTTTCTTTGGGACTTTGGAATTGGAATAGTTAGGGGATTTTAGTCTTTCTCCATGTAGTTGGAATTGTAGCCTATACTTAGGCATGGTTGGAACACACATTTCCCGTTGTGTTCTGAAAGCAGGAAGAGTTCCTCTGGATTCCCCTGCTCTGCTTCCAACCTACCCCAAAGCTCTGCTGAGTTTTACCCTTGGTCTCTGAGAAACCACCACTCTCCCCCTCTCAAAAATGTCTAACAGGGCCGGGGATTTAGCTCAATGGTTTCACTGCCTACTGCGCAAGCGCAAGGACCCGAATTCGATCCCCGGTACCAAAAAAAGAAAAGCGCAACAAAAAGGTCTAACATCTTGCTTTTGAAATAATTAGCCAGATGGATTACTGGTACTCGGAACTAGCAAACTGGTATGTGTTCTTTGCCTCTGACACAGAAAAGTTCATAGGCATTGTCCATTTCAACAGAATACAGGTCAGGCTGTAATTATATCACATCAACTATACTTCTGGCAGTTCCTTTCCTGTTTAAAAAAGCTCAGCAAAATGTGAGTGTAAATGACATTTTTATAGGCAGGATCTGGAATCTGTTTAACTTAATTTTTTGAAGCAAATTACTTGCCTCCTCCAGTAGACAATGTTTGTGATATACTCCCTATCTGGTATTAAATGTGTGCAGTTCTTCTGCCTGGACTCCCTTTCTCATCAACTCCTCAGATCCAATCCCCATGTCATCTCCTCTGGGAAGCCTTCTGATACTGCCCTGCTAACACTGTCCTATACACTGTTAATTATGCCCCTCCTGACACAGTTGGCACATCCATCTAGTGTTACATATTTCCTCCCAGAGTGCACCCCCCCCACACACACTGTTCTAGGGATCAAACCTAGTGCCTCGTGGATGCTAAGCAAACACTCCAGCATTGAGCTATACCTCTAGCAGAAGTATATTTCCTTCTCCTCTGAAATACTGAGTTCCTCAGGGGTTAAGAGAGTTCCTTGTTTATCTCTGCTGCCCCAAGGTGTCTGGATCAGAATAAGTGCTTGGAAAAGTTTACTGAGCAAATGAGATAAATTGGAACAACATATCCTATATATTCTCACTGATTCACAAGAAATATTAGATATTTGAACACATGAATGTTCTTGATGTTATAGATGAGCACAAAAAAATTCCTGCCCTCAGGGACATTAGAAATAATATTCAGAGCATAAGGGCTAGGAGGAAAAGTAAAGCAGGATGAGGAGAGTCAAGAGTGATAAGTGGTGAGATTTGATATTTTAGTAGAGTGTAAGAAAGTCTTTTTTGGGAGGTGACTTTTGAGTAGAAATTTGGAGTGAAGGTACATGTCTTTCTCATACATGGGGGAAGAAACACCAAGCACAAAGGTCCTGAGGTAGGAGTGAGCCTCCATATTCTGGGAGTAGGAAGGACTCTTGTATGGCCGGCTGAAGAAGGAGGGGGTAGGGGAAAGAAGATGCAGTTAGAGAGGTAGAGAAAGGTGGAGAAAGGACAGATCACACAGGAGGTGAAGGCCCTTAAGTAAAGAATTATTTTTTGCTGAGACATCAAACTGTTGGACGTTTTAGAGGAGTAGAGAGGCTTTGACTTAGGTTTTAACAGAATCCATCTACCTGCTGTGCTGAGAGCAAGGTAGAATCAGAGAGAACGGGTAGGAGGCTATTGCAATATTTCATGGAAAAGAAGAAGAAAGGATTCTAAAGGCAGACCTGACAAGCTTTGTTAATGGATATGATAGGAAGAGAGGAGTCAAAAATGACCACAATGGTTTGGCCTCCCTTACTAGAAGGATGGAATTGACAAGAACTGGGGTGGAGAAAATACAAAGAGCAAGTTAGAAGGGAAGTTGGGTGTGTTTGACTCTGGACATGTTAAGTTGGACACAAGGCTCATACTTACGTATAGGTTCACTTTTTCAGAGTCTGAAGGTTAACTACTGCACCCTCAAGTTAGCCTCATTCACTGAACACCAAGGCGCTGGGCAGAAAGCTTTATATTTGCTGTCATTTAATCCTTCCACTCATCGTATTGCATAGTTGCTAATATTTAATTGCCCTTTTATGGATGAGAAATAAACCCAAAGTCACTCACCCAATTATTAATCTGTCAGATTAATGTACATCTGAGTTTCGGACGCAGGTGTGTCAGACCACAGAGCTCTGTTACTAATCACAGGATTCTAAAGGTGGGGACCATTTTCTGGTCATATGTGCCACAAACGTGGGTTCCATAACAAAAAGCATGCTGGGAACATTTGACAATTCAGTTATGGGGGCCCACCCTCATCCCAGGCATACCAAGTCACAGAGGATCTATGAAGAAAGGAGGGCATTATTGGAGCCAAGGAAGCTAATGCTTGAAAGCTCAAGTATTCGTTACGGAAGTGGTGATTAAAAGTTTATTTGTTTAGGCTATTGTTACTTTTAGGAAACAAGAGGATGTTAAAAACTGCAATGAAGCCTTGGTGGTATAAAAGAAAGATCAATCTCCAGGGTTGGGAAAGACTGCACTGGGGAGACAGGGAAGGGGTGGACAGGGTCCAGGGTCGCTGCGCAGCCTGTCTCTGAAAGCGTAGCCCGTTGGGGCCTTCCTTAGGTGGTCCGCTAGGAAGACCAGTATATGCAGTACAAAAGCCCGGAACCTCTGAGGCCACAGTATCAGCAGCAGTCTCCTCCCGCCTCCAAGCAGCGAAGAGCTCCACGCATGCGCCCGGGTCAAGGTCCTCTTCCCCACGACGTCAGGGGGCTCCCGCCCGCTCAAAAGCTCCGCCCCACGGCGCCTGAGGCGACCTGGGCGGGGGAACCCCCGGCCACGCCCCCAGTGGAGCCGAGCGGGGCCGAGCGGGGCCGAATGCCTCCGAGTGCGACCGAGCCGAGCCGAGCTGAGCTGCCCGGAGTCGGTTGGTGCAGCTGCGTCCCCGCCGCTCCACAGTCCGCGGCTCCGGCTTTGCCGCCGCCGCCGCCGCCGCCGCCGCCGCCGCCTCCGCGGGGCCTGCGTCGTCCGCCCGCCCGCCGGGAGGGAGGTCAGCAGCTCGGGGAGAGAGGCTCGGGGAGAGCGGCTCGGCCCCGGGCGCAGCGTCCGCTGCCGCTGCCAGGTGAGCGCCCTCCGCGGCCAGCCGACCCCGAGTGCCCCCGCAGCTGTCAGCCTCCGTTTTCTGTGTGTCTCTCTGCTTGTCAGCCCCTGTGTCTGCGCGAGCTCCTTCCCGCCAGGCCTGGCCCCTGGCCCGGCCTGTAGGCTCCTCAGGCCCCTCCGCGCGCTGCCCCCGTCTGTCAGCCGCCAGCTCCCCTGGGCTGAGAGGCCCCGCCCCTTCCTCCCGAAGCCCTGCCCCTCTCCCATCTGTCAGCACCCACGGCTGCAGGCTCGCGCGCTCTGGCACCCGGGGTTCACTGTGGCCCCACGGGCCACCGGGTGGCCAAAGGGACGAAAGGGTGTGGTGGAGGGGAAGTGGGGCGTCCATGGAGGCGCGCCTGAGCGCCGCTGGTTTCCACTCCCACGGGTGGAGCCGTTGCCTCCTGCTGGGATGGGGCAGCCCATGCAGCTGGTGTAAAGAGCGTCAGTTGCACCAGCGAAGGTAGCTGAGCCGGGACTCGAACTGCTCAGGGTACAGTAGAATCCTGAATTCTGGGCCCTTGTTTGCTC